>NC_086449.1:452604497-452879497 GCF_028390025.1 Pseudophryne corroboree
AGGAGGGGGCATGTGTGCAGTCTCCGATTGGGCCCCCTCCTCTCCGGTGGCACAGTAGACTCTGGCATTGTACCAGAGCCTACTGCGCATGCACAGGTCTCCGGGAACATGGTGCCATCGCCTCATTCTCATAGACTTCTCTATTGCGCATATGCAAATTACTGGAAATTAGCCGTGGTGCCCATTTTCCGAGTGATTTTTGCTGCTGAGTTGCTAGCGCCGGGCCAGCAGACAGGTGAGTATAATTAAATGGGTGCGGGGGGCGCCGTGTGTGGGTACCCCTGGACCCAGGGGTCCATGTGCACCATATACCTAGCACCAATTATAGATACGCCAGTGCATGCTGCCCTGATTTGTGTGAAGATTACATGTTACAGCATAATACCAATGCTATGTGACCACAGTCTGCAGTCAAATACAGAACACATTGAGGCTGTGAGTCTCTCTGGAGTGATATACTCAGCTGTCACAGTGTGTTAAAATTATTGGATGGATTCACATCATGACGTCACGGACATCCAACTCTCATTCTGATTGACAGGATGTTCCATCATTTTCTGCTGTGCTCTCCGGCACAGATTTCTTTGTGTTATCTGTAAGTTTTCCTTTTTACTTTTGAAACCCATGTATAAACTTTGTAACGGTTTTTATTTGTCTATTTTTTTTTTTTTTTACATTAGCATTGTCCTTTTTTGTAAATAAAGTATACTTTATTAGACCTTCATATTTGCTCCAGAAACCCAGTCTTTCAAGGAGAAGATTATAACTCTAGGGTTATGCTATAAACTATATTAATTGCTAGAAGCAGGGAGCAATCAATTAACTGTGTGGGTATTGTGCTTCTGAGTCTGCACAATTGTTATTTTGTGTTAGGGGACCTGTGACTTCTTTAATAATCGCAGGTGGTGATAGTATAAGGTATTGTGGCATATCTAGGTATTCAAATTACAGCGCTCTGACCATAGTTAGAGTGCTAACCCCATCCATTAGGGATGTATTAACTGAGGTTCCTGACATAATTACCAAGGACTCAATTAACCAATTTCAACAGCAGCAGGTGTACCGACACTCTCTGCTGTGGGGGATCAAAGGTCATAGTTGGGATCCATCCGGGCTTCCTAGATGCAGTGTCGGTATGCAGGTGAGATGTGGTGTGATTGCCCTCAGGAGGGGAAATACAGATTTTTGATACAGCTGTGGGTTCAACGCATTTTGACTGGCACAATGGTCTTTTTCAAGGAACTATGAGATTCATCCGTCTATATGTTCAAAAAGGGAACAGTCTCCAGAAAGACACCTGATGTTAAGCGGAGTACACACCAATGCAATCATTGGGCTGTTCTTTTAATTTCAGCCTGTTCATGAGATATCGCAACAGTTTGTATGCACCTTCGATAATGTTTTATCAGATCAAAACTGGTAGAATAGAAAGATATCTTATGGGATATGTAATATTTATCAGATTTAATGGTGCCATATCAGACCAGAAGTGAAGTGTATGCATCTTTGACTGTTCTGTTTGACCGTTCTACCGGTACTTTACCAGCAGCAGTGCCGCCTCTGTGGGCATGTATAATTAAACCTGTCATGTGGCTTGCTACGTACTCTTGTTAACATTAGTAAATGTTATACAGCCATTTGTTTATAAATAATCGCCCTTTTTTTATTGTTCACGCATACTTGGCATTGAGATTGTGGCATGGTGCAATACATGCAAAAATGGTTTTGTTTTGCTTAATAAAATATCACTTGACACTTGTCACTTGTGTAAATGCATTGCAGCAGTCTCAATGTAAATGCATACACTCTGTGCACCTTCATTGAGAAGCTGCATGTATTATGGGGGTCATTCCGAGTTGTTCGCTCGTTGCCGATTTTCGCAACGGAGCGATTAAGGCAAAAATGTGCATGCGCATGGTATGCAGTGCGCATGCGCTAAGTATTTTAGCACAAAACTTAGTAGATTTACTCACGTCCGAACTAAGAATTTTCATCGTTGAAGTGATCTGAGTGTGATTGACAGAAAGTGGGTGTTTCTGGGCGGAAACTGACCGTTTTCTGGGAGTGTGCGGAAAAATGCAGGTGTGCCAGGATAAAACACGGGAGTGTCTGGGGAAACGGGGGAGTGGCTGGCCGAACGCAGGGCATGTTTGTGACGTCAAACCAGGAACGAAACGGGCTGAGCTGATCGCAGTGTAGGAGTAAGTCTCGAGCTACTCAGAAACTGATAAGAATTATTTATTCGCAATTCTGCTACTCTTTCGTTCGCTATTCTGCTATGCTAAGATACACTCCCAGAGGGCGGCGGCCTAGCGTGTGCAATGCTGCTAAAAGCAGCTAGCGAGCGAACAACTCGGAATGACCCCCTATGTAAAGTGTAAAATACATGCAGTAATCTATAGTGATTGCCCACAAGTCACAAAACCTATTTTTAGCCTGTAACTCTACCACATTTCAGGAATACTTCACGTTTTTATCATATATTTTCATTCAAAAAACACACAAAAATCAGTGCTTATAAAAGTTTTTTTCAGTGGGATCAGCTCAACTTTATTGAAAAGAGTGAATAAACACAGTTAAATTATTCCCTATGAAACACCTGTGAAATATTTGATGTCCAAAGCATGTGTAGCATTCGCATTGCACATGCACGTGGGGTACTAGCAGCAGAAAATGCGTACAGATCATAAACGTAATACAGCCGTTGTTTGACTGACAGGAAGCCAACATTTCTGGGCGGAAACCTGATGTTTTTTTGGGTGTGTCAGAAAAAACACAGGCGTGCCCAGCCATTTTTGAGGAGGGTCTCTGACGTCAGCACAGACCACTTCCAGCCCGTCTCAGTCAAATTAGTGGCAACCTCAGACCTACTCACATTTGCTCAGACGGCAAAGATTCTTTGATGTTCTGGGATTTGCGTATGCATTTGCGAGTGGATAGCGATTTGGATGCAAAAATGCAGGGGGCATTTTTTCTTTATGTTAGGGTGGCTCCACTATATTCTGTACCCTGGGGGGCTAAGTGCATCAGGGTCTCATTTAAAATATAGTGTTCCACAGGATATACTGTTTTATATTTTTTCACTGTGCATTTCAGTCACCTCACACCGCTTAAATCCTCTGTTTTGTGCTTTGCATTTGCTATCACATCACAGTTTTTTTTGCAGGTATTGTGTTTGCCTGGCTATATTGTACTATTGCGCCCAAAGGCTACATTCCGAATAATGTCTGCTACACAAGGCAGGAAATCTGCAGACGCTCCTGCATCATGCAGTGCTGACGCCACGGATTTGACTGAGGAAAAGGTTTCAGCTGAGGCTTCAGGTACTGGGTGCCCTGCACCTTCCAGTCAGTCTGCAGCACCTGTGGCAAATCAAGACCCACCTTGGGCTGTTTTTTAAAATATGCTGACGACACTTGAAACGTGGCTGTGGGACCTCCTGTGCCATTGCAGCCGCATATTGTCCCCGTAGTTAACCCGTCTTGGGCGGATGCTCTGTCTACCCAGTTACAACAATAAAATCAGTCTTTGGTTAGACAAGACCTACCCCTTGTCCTGCTGGGGCCAAGGGGTTATCTAAGCAGGCCATTTCTTCCTCACAATCCACTAATATTTCGGATGATTCTTCCGATTTGGATGGGGATTATACTGATCCGTCAGACACTGATACAGTTACTTCTGATGAGAAATTTACAACTCAAGTTGATGTTCCTGACCTAGTGGAGGCTATCAAGCTGATTCTCCAAATTGATGATGATATTGAGCCCCCCCCCTCCCCCGCTACGTCTAAGAAACCTGATAAGCTTAAACGTCAGAAGGTTGCTAAAGTAGTTTTACAGCATTCTGACCTTTTAATTGACATATGTCAGGAATCCTAGTCATCTCCAGGAAATACATTTTCCCTGTCCAAAAAGATGCTAGCTCGTTACCTTATCCCTGTGGAGTTGAGTAACAAGTGGGAAACTCCACTGCCGGTGGACTCTCATGTCGACCGTCTAGTGGTATCTTCTACTCTGCTTGTCACCAATGTCACCTCACTGAAGGAACCAACGGATAAGCGCGTGGAGGAATGCCTGAAGTCTTTTTACACACTTACCGGTGCCGTACATAGACCCACTATGGCAGCCTCTTGGGCTGCATTGAAGCATTGGTATAGGCAATTGAGGATGAGCTACCTCTAAATTTTTCTGACACTGCCAGACAATATCTGTCGTATATTACCACAGCCTCTCACTATATTCAGGTGGCGGCCTCAGATGCAGGTGTAATGGCGGCCAAGGCGTCTACTACGTCTATCCTGGCTCACCGGATTTTGTGGTTAAGGTCCTGGAAAGTGGACCTGGACTCCAAAAAGACCTTGGAGGTTCTCCCTTTTAAGGGAGTCATACTATTTGGGGAGGATCTGAACAAGATCGTGACTGATTTGGCAACAGCTAAGACTGCATTTCTCCCAAGTACTAATCCTTCTGCTCCAAAGGCTAAGAGTACCACTTTTCGTTCCTTTCGACCTCCAGGTAAAGCAAAGGGTCAGGCGTACCCGAGACAGGCTCATACTGCCTAAACCAAGTCTAAGCAATCTTGGACCGCCCGTCAGCCTGCTTCCAAACAGGACAAGCCTGCTGCATGACATGGCGGGCCTCCCCCTGGGGGACACCAGGGTGGGAGGACAAATTATGCTGTTCACCCAGGCCTGGTTAAAAACCACTTCAGATGCCTGGCTGCGGAAAGTTCTCTCTGACGTGTACGCGATCTCCTTCAAGAGACGCCCCCCTCACTAGTTCTGCTCGACGGTTATCCCTTCAGATCCACTGAAAGCACAGACGTTACACTTGGTTGTACAATCTCTCCTAGATAATGGAGTGATTGTGCTGGTACCTCTGTCTCAAAGAGGCAGGGGCTACTATTCAACCCTGTTTCTAGTCCCGGACCCAAATGGGTCTTCCGGCCTATACTCAACTCTTTGAACAAATTTGTGAGGGTATCCAAATTCTGTATGGAAACTCTGTGTTCCATTGTACTGGCCATGGAACCCAAGGACTATATGGTATCCATGGACATACAGGATGCTTACCTGCACATTCCTGTTGCCATGTCGCATCAACAATATCTGTGGTTTGCTATTGGCAACCTACATTATCATTTCCAGGCCTTGCCTTTCGGACTGACCACAGCTCCTCGGATCTTCACCGAGGTCATGGCAGTCATGACGGCTCTTCTCCGCTGTCAGGGTGTCAGTATCATGCCATATCTGGATGACTTGCTGATCCTGGCGAACTCCCCAGAGGTTCTCCTCAGTCATCTGGAACTGATGGTCCAAGTCCTACAAGCCCACGGGTGGCTCATCAACTGGAAGATGTCCTCGCTGGTCCCTGCTCAGATCATGGTGCACCTGGGGGCATTGTTGGACACACACAACCAACAATTGTTCTTGTCTTCAGAGAAGGTCCTGAAACTTCAAGACAGGATCAGATACTTCCTCTCTTGCCAGAGAGTGCTAGCACATTTGATGATGCAAGTACTAGGCCTCATGGTGTCTGCATTCGACATGGTAGAGTATGCGCCTCTGCAGAGGTTAATCCTTTCCAAGTGGGACAGACTGCCTCACCGGATCAGGTCTCAAATGATCTCCTTGACTCCGGAGGTTCGTCCATCACTGAGCTGGTGGCTGCAGGATTAACAGCTGAGCAGGGGCCGTCCCTTCTGGATCTCCAACTGGGTCCTCCTGACAACGGACGCCAGTCTGCGAGGGTGGGGCGTGGTGTTGGAGCAACACTCGCTCCAGGGTCGGTGGACCAGGGAGGAATTTCTCCTCCCGATAAACATTCTGGAATTACAGGCAGTGTTCAATGCGTTGACACTGGACCTGCCTCTGGTACAGAACAGGCCTGTTCAAGTACAATCAGACAATGCCACCATGGCGGCATACATAAATCATCAAGGTGGCACTCGAAGCCGCATGGCAATGATGGAAGTGTCAAAAATCCTCCAATGGTCGGAACGTCATCTGCCAGCAATATCGGCAGTGTTCATTCCGGGAGTCCTCAACTGGGAAGCGGACTTCCTCAGTAAGGATGTGCATGCCGGAGAGTGGAGCCTTCATCCAAAGTCTTTCAACTCCTAGTGGACAAGTGGGGCCTACCAGATGTAGACCTAATGGCATCTCGACACAATCACAAGGTTCCGGTCTTCGGACTAAGGACAAGGGATCCTCAAGCAGCGTTCGTGGACGCACTGGCAATTCCATGGAACTTTCGGCTGCCATATGTGATCCCTCCAGTGTCAAACCTGCCCAGGGTAATACGGAAGTTCAAGCAAGAAGGAGGAATACTTGTAATCGCTCCAGCGTGGCCCAGACAGCAATAGTTCTCAGACCTGCAGGGTCTCTCGATAGAGCGTCCTCTTCTACTTCCTCAATGCCCAGACCTCCTCGTTCAGGGCCTCTGTGTCTACCCAGACCTGGCCAGACTGGATTTGATGGCGTGGCTTTTGAAGCATCACTCCTGAGAGCAAAAGGATTCTCTGAGGCCGTCATTCAAACTATGTTGAAAGCACGTAAACCAGCTTTGGCTCGGATTTACTACAGGTTCTGGAATTCTTACTTCACATGGTATGCTGCCTCTGAATTATGATACATAAACTTTCAAAATTTCCAGACTTTTGGCTTTTCTACAACAAGGCCTAGACTTGGGCCTTCGTCTGGCCTCCCTCAAGGTTCATATAGCTGCCTTGTTGGTGTGGTTTCAGAGATAAATTGTGTCTCTTCCTGACGTTTACACTTTCACTCAGGGCATTCTAAGGATTCAGCCTCTCTATGTCCCTCCTGTGGCTCCATGGGATCTGTCTGTTGTCTTAAATGCCCTGCAAAAGTCTCCATTTGAACTTCTTGAGTCAGTGGATCTTAAATGCCTTAAGCTTGAGGTCGTGTTTCTGTTGGATATTGCCTCTGCTAGGAGGTGTCTGATTCATATGCTTTGTCCTGTTGTCCAACCTTTCTGATTTTTCATTGTGACCGGGCAGTTCTTCGAACTCGCCCTGGTTATTTACTTAAAGTGGTATCATCTTTTCACCTTAACCAGGAGATTGTGGTTCCAGCTTTCATCTATTCTGGTTTGTCCTTCAAAGAAAGATCTTTGGACATGGTACGAGCTCTCTGTATTTATGTGGAAAGGACTGCCTCTATCAGGAGGTCAGATTCCCTTTTTGTACTTTTTGGTTTTCACAAACGTGGCTGGTTTGCGAATAAGCAGACCTTGGCCAGATGGATTAGAATGGTGATTGCACAAGTGTATGCGCAGGCTGGGCTCCCAGCTCTTGCTGCTAGCAAGGCCCATTCTACTCGGTCGGTTGGACCTTCTTGGGCGGCCCGCCATGGCGCATCCGCAGAACATTTGTGCAAGGCAGTTACGTGGTCCTCAGTGAACACGTTCATCAGTTTCTATGCCTTTGATACTTCCACCTCCCAGGATGCTTCCTTTGGACGCCGGGTTCTTGTGCCTGCTACAGTGCGTCCCCTCCCATGAGGAACTGCTTTAGGACACCCCCGATGTTATTCCCTGTGGAATACCAGTTTACTCTGCTGCAGAAAAGGAGATTTATGGTAGACTTGCCATTGTTAAATCTCTTTCTGCGAGGTACTCTGGATTCCACAGGGCGCCCACCCTGATGCACTTAGCTTCTTTGGGTTTGTATGGCATTAGCCGAAAGCCCCTTCTCCTGTCATGAGAATGTGGTTCTATGTGACTAACATCTACCGTCTCTTTTCCTGCTACTGCATTGGACTGGTTAACAAAACTGAGCTCCAGTGCCTGGAGGCGGGGCTATAGAGGAGGCAGTGCAGTGCATCCTGGGAACAGTCAAAGCTTTTGCCTGTTGGTGCCTCAGATCAAGATCCAACTCTATACCCCGATGTTATTCCCTGTGGATTCCAGTGTACCTCGCAGAAAGAGATTTAACAATGGTAAGTCTACCATAAATCTCTTTATTTTGGCAGTTCCACATCCCAAGCCTGGACTGACTAGTTAGAGGGGATGAATGTTTAGGCTGGGGCGACCCTGTGAAGTGTGTCCTCTGGCTGTGGCATTACCTCCCTGCTCGTGGAGCCCGGTGCTGGTTTTAAAAATACGGCGTATGCTTACTTATTTTTACCCCCGTATTTTTTAAACCAGGGCCAGCTTAATGAGCCCGGGGCGGGACATGTTTGGGGGGACCCCACACATTTTTATTTTTATTTGTTAACTATTAATAGAAGAGTTTATTGTTGTGATAGAGTACTGTTATTGAGTTAAAGAACAGAATGGAGGCAGTGGGTAGTAGTACCGCCTATTATTTACATTTTCTGCATGTGACTAGTAAAAAGACAGTTGATTGAGGTGATGTTTGGCCACTTTCATGATTTGTAAATACAGACTCTAGATGGAAAAATCTTCAGAACACTGAAATAAATCTGTGTGCGCTTTATGGGCAAAGTCAGATGGATAAGTGAAACAAATCTGGAGGGGGAAAAAAAATCACAGAATCTATGAAACAAAAAATTGGGATTGCTGATGTATAGAGGCCTTAATCTAGATTCCTACCATTTTACTAATTTTATTATCACAGTGACTAATTTCCAAGTGGCAGGGATAGAAAATTTCTGTTTACAACCTTTGCAGTGTAAAGATAAATATGTAAATATTATTTGTGCTGCGCCTGCTTGTAAATGTTTTGTTTTGTAAAAATTAAAACTAATTTTATCCACAATAACAGGAATGCCCATACTTAGCAAATAATGTCATACATTGTAAAATATTACATCCCATAACAAACCACCCTCTTTACACGCAGCTATATGAGCTTCACAAAACTGTGGGAGCTCTTACTCAAAAGTAAGTGCATGAGGTCCAAAATGTAATTAGTGCTAAGTACATTTTTTTTATTACTTTTGTTAATGCATTTTGCTATATGAATATGCTTCCCAAAAAACTTCTTCAATAAAAAAAATAAAAAAGGACAACATACACTACAAAAACCAAGCATACAAGGTGCTGATTTGTGTCAAAAAAGGGCTGTGCCAATTTGAACTTTATACTTTATCTTCTGTGTACCCTCTAACCCAATGATGCCTTTATTCCTTTTAATTATTTTTTTTTTCAAAATGCATGTTTATTTACAATCTTAAGTAATTTCTATATTAGATTTTGAAAGTGCACCATACCACAGTAAGTGTCCAGGCTGCTTTTCCCCATTTGCCAAAGAATCATTCTGCATGCTTATTCCTGGTGAGGAATTGATTTTTACATTGTACTTACAATTCTTAAACCAATAAACATAACATTTTGTTTGTTCACTTCTAATAGAGGAACTATATTGAAAATCAGCCATGGTCATATAATATCTGAGAATGCGTCTCCTAAGCTAATATTTTTAAAAACAGGACTGAAAAAGTGACTTGTGCGTAACCACATTACATTTTCTTGATATGCCTACCATACTGTCAGATTGTGTTTTGACTGTGTCCCCGAAGGGGGCGCTAGTGGGTCAGTGGAGGTGGATGGGAGAAAACGAGGAGGCTGGATAACGTTTCTGCGCATGAGCGCAATGATATTTATTCAACAGATGATTAACAGAACGGCAGCAGAAATAATAATAATAATAAATGCAAATGTCAATCACACAGCGTAATAGCTGAAAGTCTTATGGCAACGGAATGAATGATGACTGAGAAATGATAACCGGTAAGATGATAAACAGATGAAATGATAACTTGTAAAGATGATTCTGGTATGGAAACCAGTGCAGGTTAAAACATGGAACTTGGTAGTGAAGATGTTAAATGGCAAACCTGGTAGCAGAGGCAGGAGTCTGACTAAGTCCACAGTGCAGGTGGTGAAGCACTGACAGCAAGCAAGCTGTATCACAGGTGGAGGAATGGAACACACCTGGAGTCAGTCTCTACTGCAAGGCTGAAGCACACAAGATGATGATGGGTGTGAAGCCTGTTGATGAAATGCAGGTATTGCTGGGACTTGAAGTTCCACGGAGCTGTGTAGTAACCAGGAGTATAAGTCTTAGGTAGAGAGCCAGGAACACGGAGGAAACAGGAACAGATCCTTTCACATGGGTCGCAGGAGTGACACAAAGTCCAGGATGCCTGCAGACTGATCCTGCAGTCTCTTATATACCCCTTGGTTCACAGACATTGGTGGAGTGAGGGAAAGTGGGTGCGGCCAAGCACCGGATTGGCCGCTGTATGCTGACTGTTGGAAACTGTCATGGCGGCGCCCATGCCGCGGCCTAGCGGGAACGCGGCGTGCTACACGCCCGCTGTCACAGGAGCGCTCCCAGGCCCATGATGGCGTCCGATGGCAGGGACGTGGACGACAGATGACCGCAGGGACCCAGGACGGAGTCCGCAGCGGCGGACAGATGTCAGCTTGGTGAGTCGATTCCTGACAGTACCCCCCCCTTTAAGGGTGGGCACCGAACACCCACGTGGCTTGGAAGGATGAGTGTTATGGAAGACACGGACCAACCTTGGAGCATGGACATCCATCGAATTTACCCAACTTCTCTCCTCTGGGCCATAACCGGACCAATCGACCAGGTACTGGAGACGTCCATACCGGCAACGGGAGTCCAGAATTTTGCCAATCTCGAATTCCACGCCCCGCTGAGTTCGAATTTTGGGGCCAACTGGAAGAGCACTCTGAAAACGGTTCAGGACTAAAGGTCTGAGGAGAGAAACATGAAAAGCATTAGGTATTCGAAGAGAAGGTGGTAACTTCAGTTTGTAGGCCACAGGGTTAATGACTTTTTCGACAGGAAAGGGACCAATGAAACGTGGTGCAAATTTCATAGACGGGACCCTAAGACGGAGGTTACGGGTCGACAGCCAAACCTTGTCCCCAGGTTTCAGGCTAGGAACCGCACGTCTTTTGCGGTCAGCAAAGTATTTATACCGGCTGGAGGCCTTCTTGAGAGAAATGTGAATTTTCTTCCAGATTGAAGAAAACTGAGTCAATGCAGTAGTGGCAGCAGGAACGTCCATATGAGGGAGTTCTTGGAAGTCTGGAACACGAGGATGCTGCCCATATACCGCAAAGAATGGTGTTGACCCAGTGGCAGTGTGGTAGCGGAAGTTGTGGGCAAACTCGGCCCATGGGAGCAGATCGAACCAGTCATCCTGAGAAGATGAAACATACAATCTTAAAAACGTCTCTAGTTCTTGATTTACCCTCTCTGTCTGCCCATTCGTCTGAGGATGGTAAGATGACGAAAACTTCAGCTTGACTTGCATGGCAGAACAGAGAGCCCTCCAAAACCTTGCTACAAACTGTACACCTCGGTCGGATATTATTTCTGAGGGTAGACCGTGTAAGCGGAAAATCTCCCGTAGGAAGATTTGGGCAAGTTTTGGGGCAGAAGGGAGACCCTGGAGAGGAACAAAATGGGCCATCTTGGTAAATCTGTCCACTACGACCCAGATGGTATTGTATCCTTGGGAAGGAGGAAGGTCGGTGATAAAATCCATGGACAGGTGTGACCAGGGACGACTAGGAACAGATAATGGTTGTAACTGACCTGCTGGAGACTGACGAGGAGTCTTGTGCTGCACACACTTAGGACAGGATGCCACGAAATCCTTGATGTCAGCCTTCATCTTTGGCCACCAGTATGTCTCAGAGAGAAACTTGAAGGTCTTCAGGACACCAGGATGACCGGTGAACTTGGATTGATGGGCCCAAGATAGCAACTTAGGGCGAAGTTCTGGGGAAACAAAAGTCTTACCAGGAGGAGGAGCTGGGGAGACTTGAGATGCAGCGAATACCACTGGACTCAGGATGGAATGTGGAACTGAGTCAGGCGTTTCCTCTTCGGATTCCATAGATCGGGATAAAGCGTCAGCTTTAACATTCTGCGAACCTGGGCGGAAATGAAGCTTAAAGTTAAAACGTGAGAAAAACATAGCCCACCTGGACTGGCGAGGATTAAGGCACTGGGCTGCCTTTAAATATAGCAGGTTTTTATGATCCGTATAGATGTTGAACGGATGTTTGGCCCCTTCTAGGAGATACCTCCATTCCTCGAGGGCCAGCTTGATCGCCAGTAGTTCTTGATCTCCAACGGAGTAGTTAGCTTCTGCAGGAAGGAATTTACGCGAATAAAATCCACAGGGGTGGATTTTCCCATCGGTTCCCTTCTGAGAGAGAACAGCTCCAACTCCAACTGTGGAGGCATCCACCTCTAACTCGAACGGTCTGTTTACATCTGGCTGAGACAGAACTGGAGCAGACATAAAGGCCAGCTTGATCTTCTGGAAAGCTGCTAAAGCTTCTTCTGACCAGTTGGAATGATTTGCCCCTTTCCGAGTCAGGTTGGTAATAGGAGCGATGAGAGTGGAGAATCCCCGAATAAATTTCCTATAGTAGTTGGCAAATCCCAGGAACCGCTGAATAGACTTGAGAGAATTTGGGATGGACCAATTGGCAATGGCTTCCAACTTTGTCGGGTCCATCTGGAGATCCGATCCGGAAATTATATAACCCAGGAAGGGTATAGAGGGAACTTCAAAGGTGCATTTGGATAGTTTACCGTAGAGCCGGTTCTCACGAAGACGTCGGAGGACTTCACGGACTTGTAGACGATGAGATGGAAGGTCTTGGGAGAAGATGAGGATATCATCCAGATAAACAACGAGGTACTTATACAGAACGTCACGGAAGATTTAGTTCACAAAGTGTTGGAACACTGCTGGAGCATTACTCAACCCGAATGGCATTACCAGGTACTCGTAATGGCCATCTCGAGTGTTAAAGGCTGTCTTCCATTCGTCACCACTCCGGATTCTGATGAGATTGTAGGCACCGCGGAGATCTAACTTGGTGAAGATGCGGGCTCCTTTAACTCTGTCGAATAATTCGGTAATGAGTGGTAATGGATAACTATTTTTAATGGTAATGTCATTGAGACCTCGGTAGTCAATGCATGGACGCAGTCCTCCATCCTTCTTTTTGACAAAGAAGAAGCCTGCACCAGCGGGTGATGATGAAGGGCGGATGAATCCCTTCTGTAGGTTCTCCCTGATATAAACGCTCATCGCCTCAGTTTCAGGAACAGACAACGGGTAGGTGCGCCCCCTAGGTGGCTTCTTGCCAGGAAGGAGATCGATGGGACAATCCCATTCCCTATGGGGCGGCAGGACATCTGCGGCCTTCTCACTAAAGACATCAGAGAAATCTTGATAAACCGCAGGTAGACTTGACTGTGTCTTTACTTCAGTAGACTTTATGGGACAAATTTGGGCTAAACAGGACTGATGGCAATGTGAACCCCATGAGGTAAGCTGTAACGTTGACCAGTCAAACTGTGGATTATGTAGCTGGAGCCAGGGCATGCCCAAGACGATCTCCTGGGTGGCTTGAGGAATGACTAAGAACTTAATCAGTTCAGAGTGTAGGAATCCAACTCCCAAGACCACTGGTACAGTTTGATGAGAAATATTCCCCTTGGAGATTCGACTACCATCCACGGCGGTAATATAAACTGGACAGGAAAGTTCACAAATAGGCAAGCAAAATTTATTTACCGCAGCTTGGGTGATGAAGTTTCCTGCAGCTCCACAGTCCACTAATGCTGATGCGGACTGGAGCCCAACTGAAGTCTCTAATGTCACAGGAAGGATAAGGTCTTGATTAGAAGGAGCTTGTCTAGAAGATCCCAACTTGACTCCTCCTTTACAAGTCAGGATCTGGCGTTTCCCGAACGCACTGTGCAGGAGTTAATCTGGTGGCCTGCAGCCGCACAATACAGACAAAGTCTCTCACGAATTCTTCTTGCCCGCTCTTCAGGAGTTAGGCGGGACCTATTTACTTGCATAGGCTCGTCAGAAGAGGGAGACTGGAACTGTACGGAGGGTATCATCCTTGATCTGCGTGGCTCACTCCGAGCGCGTTCATTATTGCGTTCGCGGATGCGAGAGTCCAACTTGATGCACAAGGAAATTAATTCAGACAATTGTACAGGAAGGTCGCGGGTCGCCAGTTCGTCTTTGATCCGGTCAGAAAGTCCATGCCAGAAAGCTGCTACCAGGGCCTGATTGTTCCACTGAATCTCTGCGGCCAACGTCTGGAACTGAATGACATATTGTCCCATACTACGGGTACCTTGACGAAGTTGGATCAGGTCAGCAGAAGCTGATGTTGCACGACCAGGCTCGTCAAAGATCCGTCTGAAGGTTGACACGAATTCTGTGTAGTTGTCAATCAGAGGGTCAGCACGTTCCCACAGAGGAGACACCCAGCTCAGAGCAGATCCAGAAAGTAAGGAGATGATGTAGGCAACCTTGGATCTTGGCGTGGGGAAATTATGTGACAACAACTCAAACTGGATTTCACATTGGTTGAGAAACCCGCGACATAACTTTGGACTGCCATCATACTTGCTTGGCACGGGCAGGTGCAGACGTGACACTGGAGCTGATGCAGCCGGCGTAGAGGAACTCACAGTACTGGCAGGTGCTGGAGTAACAGGAACTGCAGAAGTGTGTACACTAGGAAGGGATTGCTGTAGTGTATCTATCCGGGAGGACATCCCTTGCAGGAACTGGAACATCTGCTGCTGCGCAGCCTCTTGACCATCCAGACGGGAGACCAGATTTTGCAAGGCCTCTGACCCCACACTCCGTCCACCATCCGAGTCCATCGATCCTGGACTTACTGTCAGATTGTGTTTTGACTGTGTCCCCGGAGGGGGCGCTAGTGGGTCAGTGGAGGTGGATGGGAGAAAACGAGGAGGCTGGATAACGTTTCTGCGCATGAGCGCAATGATATTTATTCAACAGATGGTTAACAGAACGGCAGCAGAAATAATAATAATAATAAATGCAAATGTCAATCACACAGCGTAATAGCTGAAAGTCTTATGGCAACGGAATGAATGATGACTGAGAAATGATAACCGGTAAGATGATAAACAGATGAAATGATAACTTGTAAAGATGATTCTGGTATGGAAACCAGTGCAGGTTAAAACATGGAACTTGGTAGTGAAGATGTTAAATGGCAAACCTGGTAGCAGAGGCAGGAGTCTGACTAAGTCCACAGTGCAGGTGGTGAAGCACTGACAGCAAGCAAGCTGTATCACAGGTGGAGGAATGGAACACACCTGGAGTCAGTCTCTACTGCAAGGCTGAAGCACACAAGATGATGATGGGTGTGAAGCCTGTTGATGAAATGCAGGTATTGCTGGGACTTGAAGTTCCACGGAGCTGTGTAGTAACCAGGAGTATAAGTCTTAGGTAGAGAGCCAGGAACACGGAGGAAACAGGAACAGATCCTTTCACATGGGTCGCAGGAGTGACACAAAGTCCAGGATGCCTGCAGACTGATCCTGCAGTCTCTTATATACCCCTTGGTTCACAGACATTGGTGGAGTGAGGGAAAGTGGGTGCGGCCAAGCACCGGATTGGCCGCTGTATGCTGACTGTTGGAAACTGTCATGGCGGCGCCCATGCCGCGGCCTAGCGGGAACGCGGCGTGCTACACGCCCGCTGTCACAGGAGCGCTCCCAGGCCCATGATGGCGTCCGATGGCAGGGACGTGGACGACAGATGACCGCAGGGACCCAGGACGGAGTCCGCAGCGGCGGACAGATGTCAGCTTGGTGAGTCGATTCCTGACACATACATTTTACTCTGTAATGTACTAGATTTGAGAACACAGTGTTCTACTAGTAGGACCAAGACAAACATTTGTATAATTCAGTGCACCTTGCATTATTGTTAAATATCCTTTTCATTTGAATGTTCTTTAAAACCAATTTAATGGGTTCCTGGAAATGTTGCTGCTGGGAGAAACTACACATTTTCCCTGGGGATATTTGTGTGTTTTTTCTAATGGAGCCATGTTCATGAAAACTGTAGTTCTAGATTCTATAATCCATTTTTCAAATTCCTACCTAATGCTATCCCTAACTGAAATCCGCATCACATACTTTACAGACTTTTAGAGACAATGAAAGTGATGTCACTAAAAACAAAAAACACATGAACCACAGGTGGTATTTTTTCTTTTTAATATTATTTACTGTGGAAAAACTACAGACCAGAGCTAATAATATAGGCCCTGCCTCGAACAGACTCATGCTGGACAGAACTCACTACATGTCTAAATTCCAAGCTCTATTAGGTCAGGGACTAAAAAGGACTTCATAAGATGTAAGTACTGTAGAGATGGCACGTTTTTGGCTTTGCCTGCTACCTGTTGTCTATACCTACATTATGAAGCAGCTTCCATGATCTCCATGATTATTCTAGAACGTGGTTTTAGACTACTTAAATCCTGGAGGTTGTGGTGGCTCAAGTCATAAACAGAGGTATTACCACTGTAATCTGTCCTACAGTTTAATGTTATATTACATCTGTGAGAGAATGTTTGAATATACTGTAAGACCCCATACTTAGACTGGACCATAAACAGTGTACTTCTTTAAAAGAGAATGACATAGCATGACCCAGAAAATAATAGTAACAAGCAACTAGTTCTGCCAAATACTGCCACAGGACACAGTGGCGTAAGTTCGTCACAGTCGCCCGGAGGCAAGTTCATACCAGTCCCCCCCCCCCCCCCCTTATATTTAGATACATATATGCACACATACATACATATATTTATGTGTGTGTGTGTGCATGGAGTGTTCTGAATTTTTTTTTATATACTGTATATATACATTTCATTGTCTTTTATTTTAAATCACACTTCTTAGCAGTCATACCCAGGATTAGAACCCACTGACAGCAGACACTTTACTGATGGAGCTATTTGCTCCAGTACAGGAAGCATGAGAATTGTATAGTAACTATATGAAGTTATGTGTAATTGTCAGAGAAGTAACTTCATATTGTGAAAGGATAGCGGCAGCCATCAATTAGTTTACTTCAATGGTGTCCCAGAATGGGAGGAGAAGAGCCCCCCTTCAGAGCAGGAGCCCGGCGGCAGATGACTCCGTTGCCTCCCAGAGTTCTGCCTCTGACAGGACAGTATAAAACAAATAGTGCTATAAACTCCACACTCCTCCCATAGATACAACCTAACAATATCACAAAACATTGTCACTGGCCTAGACTGAGGGTGTTGTGGACTCGGGGATTCTTCCGATGGTTGGGAAGAGGGCACACAACTGAGCCGGAACAGGGGTGGCCTAATATAGGATTTCCTCATACAGGATGCTGACAGTGAAGTTTGGTGAAATATTGAAGAGCTTTATTGTAGGAAAAGAACATCTTAAAGTCATATTTCATAAAGGAACTTAAGAGGGAATGTCCAGACCCATTGAAGGATTTTGTGAGCAATATTAGAGATGCTGGTGACGGAAGGAACTGTGGGTGATGTTGGAAAGTCACTGATAACTTAAAGAACTTGTAAATGGCGGTTAAGGACACAGATGGTTAAAGAACTTGTGAGCGGGGATTAAGACACTGGTAATGTGAAGAACTTAAGTGCAGTGGTTTAAGACGCTGTTGATTTGTAGAACTTGTGAACGGTGACTGAGACGCTGATAATTTGTAGAATTTGTGAACAGTGACTGAGACGCTGATGATTTGTAGAAGTTAAGTGCAGTGGTTTAAGACGCTGTTGATTTGTAGAACTTGAGAACGGTGACTGAGACGCTGATGATGTGAAGAACTAAGTGCAGGGGTTTAAGACGCAGGTGATTCGTAGAACTTGAGAACGGTGACTGAGACGCTGATGATGTGAAGAACTGAAGTGCAGTGGTTCAAGACGCTTTTGATTCATAGAACTTGAGAACGGTGATTTAGGGCCCGCAGCCCACGCTGATTCCTAGAAGCACTGGTGACTGGACCGCAGAGAGATACACCGGCCGCTGAATACACTGCAACTTGTGCAGCGAACTGGCACCTGGAAATGCCGGAGACACTGGAGTACAACTTCAGAGATCCTTGCCGGGAACAAGAGCGCTGGCATCCACATCAGGGAAAGACGATACTCAGGCACTGAGGCTCCGTCTGGCATCTGACTTTGAATCCCCCGCCACTGCCGGATTGGCGGAGCAGTCCGATGACGTCACCTACCCCCCGTCCACGTGATGCCGGGTGTCATGGCGGCGCCCATGCCCTGGAGAACCGCCGGGAGCCACGCCAGCCAGATGCCGGAGCCCGTGGCCCACCGAAGGTGGAGACCGCAACACCGACCAGCAGACACGCAGGGGTAAGCGCGGCGAACGCCGCCTCTGGCGTGTGACAAACATCCACGCTAACTATAATTACGAGTAGGAATTGGGTGCACTACGTGCCTTCCCCTAGAGTGTATCTATCTGTGTTTGGGGTGGTTTCTGCTGCGGTCTTGAATAACTAGTGAGTCTATCCTAACCTCTTATTAGACCTCCCTGGAAATGCCCAAATAACGCCAAACTTGGAAGCTAAGCAGGAATGGTCTTACCAGTATTGAGAAGGGTGACTCCCCCCAGGAACATCAGGAACTGTAACTGAGATAGCCAGTAAGCTTTAACCTGACCTCTAATTCAAGATTTGTATAGCACCTTCAAAAGGGACGAACAATAGTTATAACCATTGAACGACTTGGGAATAACCTTAGATATATCTAATATGGAAACAACATGTTAGTGATCTAAAGGATGGTCATTATAACAATAGACTAATCCATTATACTAATACTATACTATACTACATATAAGCTCTATTATAAGGTAGCATACAGTATCGAACACCCATATATAAGTAAAATGTTTACTGGAATCCAATTGAATCAGTGTATGCTTGGTGAGCCAATACTGAAATAACCAATCGTGTAAAGCATAGTGGGGCAGATGTATTAACCTGGAGAAGGCATAAGGAAGTGATAAACCAGTGACATATGCAAGGTGATAAACCCACCAGCCAATCAGCTTCCATATGTAAATTAACAGTTAGGAGCTGATTGGCTGGTGCATTATCACCTTGCACTTAACACTGCTTTATCACTGGTTTATCACTTCCTTATGCCTTCTCCAGGTTAATACATCTGCCCCAGAACTTCTAATGTAACATTTACTATTTATTGTGTTTTAGACAACACTTATGACTGACAATATATGTGACTCATTACAAGGCACTATTGGAAAGATGTACTAAGCTTGGAGAGAGATAAAGTGGACAGAGATAAAGTACAAATCAACCAGCTCTTAACTGTCCGGCGCACATTTCTAGTTTATATGTTGTCCTTAGGGTCAGTTATGTGGTGAGGGGCATGACTCCTGTTTGTCCACATATTTTATGATTGGAAGCCAAAAGCACTGGTTTCACCTATTACATTGACCATACGTAGGACCAAATGAATTAAGCCTTAACAAGAGATAAAGTGGAGACAGATAAATGACCAGCCAATCAGAATCAGCTTTATTGGCCAGGTGTACTCACGTACACTAGGAATTCTTTGTGGTACAATGCATCGGCTTTCTAACTACCATGTCACAGGCAGTGTTTGAAAAATGACAGGAGCTGATTGGCTGGTCATTTATCACTCTTTATCCAGCTCCACTTTAGCTCTTGCTAAGGCTTAATACATTTGGGCCAGGATTTTAGTTGATTCTGGACCCAGTTTGAGAAGCACTGCCTTTAGTCCTTACATCCTGTTTAATGAGAAGCAAAGCAGCTGTCAGCTGTTTAACTGTAACCTGCAAATTAATGGGGCCAGTATAAAGCCACATTCTACCTAAGGAGCCATTTATAGTCAACTAGCTGATTTTAGAGTCTAGCTTCGTGTAAGTTATTTTTTTTTTTACTGAAGTGCTGTAAGCAAGGACAGAGGTAAAAGATGCATCTGGGTTCTACAAATAACTTTGATGTGGGCTGTTATCATGTCATTTATACAAAGTTGTTGTCTGTTGGGAGAAATAACCCAAAGGAGGAACATTAAATCATTTTGACAATACTCAACTACTGTAACAATAACAACTTGGTGACTTACAGTATTACTAAAATTACTCAAAAAGGAGAACCCTGCTCTTTCACACCAGTAAGTGTTCAGACTGAAAAAAAAGGTAAACATATCCATATATTTGCAGTAATCAAACCTATACTAGAGATACAACATCAGGATACTAATACATCTTTTACAATGAAATGCCAGGTCACACCTGTGATTTTGTATATGGGTCCAACCTGGGTGTGACCTGGCTGATATCCTTTTCAGATTGGTGGCTTCACCCAGTTTATTACCAGGTCGATGTTGCCACCTCACATGTGACCTCTTCCAGAGCTTGGAAATATGATCATCTCCTAGTGCCGGCTCTCCCTATGCTGTAAACCATAGGTCTGCAAACTCGGTCCTCATTACCCCACACAGTGCATGGTTTGCAGGTAACCCAGCAGGTGCACAGGTGTATTAAATACTCAGACACATTTTAAATGGTCACTTGTGATTCTGTGAGGAGACCTGCAAAACATGCACTGTGTGGAGTAATGAGGACCGAGTTTGAGAACCTGTGCTGTAAACAGGTGCCCTCAGCCCTGACTTGAGTAGATAATTCCAGTACACTTATTTACAATTTAGAGGTCTAACATATTTATCTTGATCTGTAAAATGTCTATTGATGTACTGCTATTCAAGGTCATAGAGTTAAGTTTGTGTGAGTGACAGTGGTTACAAGCTTTGTTAGTGGGAGTAGAGGTGAACAAAAGGGAACTTCTACTGACAGGCTGTGTTGCTGAGAAGCCTAGTAGTCAACTTCAAGTTAATCTACAACATTGGCAAAACGGGAATAAGGGAAATGAAATAAATCAAAGGTCTAATTTGCTTCCAGGATTGTTTAAGCCTCATTTTTTTTTCAATAGCAGGTTAATATAATTTGTCATACTTGTTTAACCCATGTTATACTTTAAATGAATCAAGGACAGTGAAGAGTTCCTGATAAATAAAACTATTGCTTGTATAACAATAATTCTTATTCTTCAACTACTATACAGTACCTATCAGCCTAATTGGTAGTTATGTATTAGCTTACCTCTGGGGATTTTCTCAAGCACAGACCTTGGGAAAACTGAGAAGACCAGCCTTGGGTGGCGGCACACTAATATTACTTAAATTAGTAGTAAGTGGTGTCACAGGGCAAGATAGGAGGGAATATTATTTATTTACTTATTAAAAGTTTCTTATAAAGCGCAGCATATTATGTTGCACTTTACAATTGTAAATAACAGTAATAGAACAAAACTGGGTAAACTGGGTAATAACAGACAGACATAGACTTAGGAAGGCCCTGCTTGCAAGCTTACACTCCATAAAGGAAACAGGCATTTATACACAAAGAATAGGTGCTATCTATTGCATAATGGTCCTGCCGATTTGCAGGTTCTTGGTGGGCTGTATGACAGGGCCGAAACTAGGATTTTTGTCACCCGGGGCAAGGTAGTCATTTGACACCCCCCCCCCCCCGCAAAAAATATATATATTTTACAATAAATAAATAAAAATAATAAAATAAAATAACAAAAATAAATGAATAAAAATATTATATATATATATATATATATATATATATATATATATATATCTCTTTCAGAACTTTTTTACCTGAGAAACTGCCTTTTCTAACATACATTTCATATCCAGGAAAAAGTGTCCCCATTTTACACAGTACGACAGGCAAGTGTCCCCATTCCCCATTTTACACATTGCGGCAGACAGGTGTCCCCATTTTACACATTGCGGCAGGAAAAAGTGTCCCCATTTTACACATTGCGGCAGGAAAAAGTGTCCCCATTTTACACATTGCGGCAGGCACAGGTCCCCATTTTACACAGTACGCTGGCAAGTGTCCCCATTTTACACATAGCGGCAGGCACAGGTCCCCATTTTACACAGTACGCTGGCAAGTGTCCCCATTTTACACATTGCGGCAGGCACAGGTCCCCATTTTACACATTGCGGCAGGCACAGGTCCCCATTTTACACAGTACGCTGGCAAGTGTCCCCATTTTACACATAGCGGCAGGCACAGGTCCCCATTTTACACAGTACGCTGGCAAGTGTCCCCATTTTACACATAGGGGCAGGCACAGGTCCCCATTTTACACAGTACGCTGGCAAGTGTCCCCATTTTACACATTGCGGCAGGCACAGGTCCCCATTTTACACAGTACGCTGGCAAGTGTCCCCATTTTACACATAGCGGCAGGCACAGGTCCCCATTTTACACAGTACGCTGGCAAATGTCCCCATTTTACACATTGCGGCAGGCACAGGTCCCCATTTTACACAGTACGCTGGCAAGTGTCCCCATTTTACACATAGCGGCAGGCACAGGTCCCCATTTTACACAGTACGCTGGCAAGTGTCCCCATTTTACACATAGCGGCAGGCACAGGTCCCCATTTTACACATAGCGGCAGGCACAGGTCCCCATTTTACACATAGCGGCAGGCACAGGTCCCCATTTTACACATTGCGGCAGGTGGTGGAGGGAGAGAGAGAGAGAGGAAGGGAGAGGGGCTGACTTACATTTGAAGCGGTTCTCGCCGCTCTTCAGCCGCCTCTCCCTCCTCGTCTGCGCGGCTCCGGGCTCCCCCTTCTCCCTCCTCCGGCGGGGTTTCGTGGAATGACGCGTTTGCGCCGTGACGTCACGACGCAATCGCGTCATTCCGCGAAACCCCGCCCCCCGAGCTGGGCACTCGGGAGAAGGGGGTTTAAAAGTATGTACCGCGGCGGGTGTTAGGGGGTCTCGGCGCCCCCTCCAATCTGGCGCCCAGGTCGCCTGCCCCCCTAGCCCCCCCCTAGTTTCGGCCCTGTGTATGATATGGTCACACAAAGTCTGGCCTGGGGTCGGGAGGATGCCAAATTGAAAAAAAGAAAAGAAAACATATGTGCAGAAATGCAGACTGCACAGAGGTGATGTAATTAGATATAAATATTAATGAAAGTTATGTGGGTGGTTCCAAAATTTCATAAGCTTGCTTGAAGAGATGATTTTTCATAGTACTTCGAAGGTTTGGAGACTAGAGGTGAGTGTTATTGTGCGTGGTAAAGCATTCCACAGAGTGGGTGCAGCCCGAAGAAAGTCTTGCAATCGTGCATAGGAGGGAAGAAGATCAGGTGAAGGTCCGGTTCAGGGCCGGATTAAGCCCTTGGGGGGCCCAGGGCACCCAAGACAGGGGCCCCCCCCACCAGCAACAACCCCCCGCAGGGGCAAAAGCAGGATTCGGAAGGGGGTTTCCTTTGATGCACACACAAGTGTGTGTGTGTGTGTGTGCGTGTGCGTGTGCGTGTGCATATATATATATATATATATATATATATATACACATATATACACAGTGGTCGAAGTGGAAATTTTGAAGTGGGGGTATGCAAAAGTCAAGGACACAATTATGCGGTCACACAAAAGGGGGCATGTCCAGTGTAGTAGAACCCCTTATGCTATCTAGTACTGGTGCCCCTTTCACATTATAGCACACGGTACAAGCTGAGATTCACATTGTAGCACACTGAATGAGCCGAGATTCACATTATAGCACACTGAATGAGCCGAGATTCACATTATAGCACACTGAATGAGCCGAGATTCACATTGTAGCACACTGAATGAGCCGAGATTCACATTGTAGCACACTGAATGAGCCGAGATTCACATTGTAGCACACTGAATGAGCCGAGATTCACATAGTAGCACACTGAATGAGCCGAAATTCACATTGTAGCACACTGAATGAGCTGAAATTCACATTGTAGCACACTGAATGAGCCGACATTCACATTGTAGCACACTGAATGAGCCGAAATTCACATTGTAGCACACTGAATGAGCTGAAATTCACATTGTAGCACACTGAATGAGCCGACATTCACATTGTAGCACACTGAATGAGCCGACATTCACATTGTAGCACACTGAATGAGCCGACATTCACATTGTAGCACACTGAATGAGCCAAAATTCACCTTGTAGCACACTGAATGAGCCGAAATTCACCTTGTAGCACACTGAATGAGCCGAAATTCACATTATAGCACACTGAATGAGCAAAAATTCACATTATAGCACACTGAATGAGCCAAAATTCACATTGTAGCACACTGATTGAGCCGAAATTCACCTTGTAGCACACTGAATGAGCAGAAATTCACATTATAGCACACTGAATGAGCCAAAATTCACCTTGTAGCACACTGATTGAGCCGAAATTCACCTTGTAGCACACTGAATGAGCAGAAATTCACATTATAGCACACTGAATGAGCCAAAATTCACCTTGTAGCACACTGAATGAGCCGACATTCACATTGTAGCACACTGAATGAGCTGAAATTGTGACAGCAGGGACAGCCAGAGTGACGACAGAGAGAGAGAGTGTGACGACAGGGAGAGAGAGAGAGAGAGAGAGAGAGAGAGTGACGACAGGGAGAGAGAGTGGTGATAGGGAGAGAGAGAGAGTAACGACAGGGAGAGAGTGACGACAGTGACAGCAGGGCGAGAGAGAGTGACGACAGAGAGAGAGAGTGACGACAGTGACAGCAGGGAGAGAGAGTGACAGTAGGGACAGGGACGGTAACGACAGGGAGATAGGTGACAGCAGGGGAACATTACCTCATTTGTTGTGGGTGAGCGGCGGGTGGTTGGCGGCGGTGAGCGGCTGGTGGCTGGCTGCGGTGAACGGCGTGCGGTGGGTGGCTGTTGGTGGTGAGCGGCTGTGAGCTAGTACAGTGCTCTACACAGCCGCCGGCCGCCGCGCAGGGACGGGGAGCAACATGTGCAGCAGGATGGCCACTTCCCTCGCCTCCTGCTGCACTTTAATTTCCTAATTTCCTGGTCAGTGGAAGAAGTGGCGGTACAAACAGCACATATACGACAAAAGGGTAAATAAAACCGGAAACGTTGCTGAACTAGCTGGCGTTTGTGATTAAGAAGCCCGCTGAGTGACATACTTTTGGAGGTTTATGTGAAAGCAGTGTAAAGAGCATCACAGCTGCTGATTAAGGAGAGGGAGTGCCGGCCAATCGATTGGTATGTATATATATATATATATATATATACATACACATTACATAGATCTCATACACCCACATACTCACAAATACATAACATACACATAAAACACATACACACACACATAGAAAATATACACACATACATTTACACTAATAGAACATATACATACAGTATACACAGATAGAACACCACCTGTGCACACACTTACATTGAAGCCTGAGGAAAGGGGTCAGGAATGGATGCCACAGCCAGGAGATATTGCTGGGAGCCAGGGACACAGTTCACCATTAGGCCCCGCCCCCACAGCAAAAAATGCCGTGATTTGCGGGTCGCCGGGAGTGGGCGGAGCCAATATATTGTGTTGCTATAACAATGATCTCTAATTAGCTCCACCCCCTCTGATCCGACCCCCGAATCGCCGTATACAGCTACAAGGGGGCGGGGCTCCGAATGCCTGCCGTAGGACCGGACAGCGGGCATTGAAAACAAAAACATTTGGGCCACGCCGCCACCCCCCTATTTTCTCCTCACCCCCCCAAGCGCAGCACAGCACAAAGCCAGGCTGAGACAACGGCAACAGGAGAAGTCAGTGTAAAGGCTCCACGCTGCAGCAGGGAGGAGAAGAATCCCGGCTGCTGGAGAGGGAGGTGTGGATTTCGCGCTCCCCACTCCTCACGGGTTAGTGTCAGATACAGGGCAGAGGGGACAGCAGCACCAGAGCGGTGCAGAGCAGCTTTGGCTGGGGGGGCCCCTTATGCCAGGGGGGCCCGGGGTACTGACCCCCTTGGCACCCCCCTTAATCCGGCTCTGGTCCGGTTGGGAGATAATTTGAGATAAGCGAAGAGATGTACGTTGGTGTAGCTTGGTTAATGCCCTTGTGTGTAAATAAAAGTATTATATATTTAATAGGATAGAATACAGGTAACCAATGGAGGGACTGACAGAGCGGATCTGCAGATGAATAATCCTGTTACATTTAAATCTGAAGGTTTATATGAAATCACAAACAGTAAAATCTTAAGTGTTTTGTTAGACTTAATGTAACTATCCAGTACCTCTCTCCTTGCTAAGTTCTGCGCATGCAGAGGGGGGTTTCTGAGTATACATAAACACCCCCTCGACAGAGGAGAGAGAACTGGCACAATATGTTTATATGTATGTTTATAAGTACATATACTTGTGTGTGTCTGTTTGTGTGTCTATGTCTATCAATCTATATTAGAGATGTGTGCCAGACCCGATGATTTTGGATTTGGATTTGTCGGCGGGATTTGGATTTGCCAAACAGCCGTGATGGGCTTTGGATTTGGATTCTATTCAAAAATTGTCAAAAAACGCCAAAATCACATAATTGTTGCATTTGTTTTTTGTCCATAGAGTATTATTGACTTCAATAATTTCCAGTAATTTGCAGACAATTTTTACCACCTTATAGCTCACAATGTTGTTTTCATCCACTTTAGGTCAAAGTCTGCAGCCAGCTGGCTGGTTACTTACTACCAGGTGATAGAGCAGCGGCACAAATAGACGTCAGTTTGTATTTCCAGTTCAACTCACAAGGTTCCCAGCTGTGCCGAAAACTCTCTCCAAGTACACACTGGAGGGTGGGCAGCCTAAGTAATACAAAGCCAGTTTGTACGAGGGCCTCCATATTGACTTTTATTCCTTCCAGTACATGAAGGGACTCTGTGACATGCCTACTTTTTATGGTGTTATGAAAATAATCCTCCACCATTCTTTGGATGGTGACCATATCAGAGGGAGTTACAGTAGAGGTGCCACTAATACTGGCCAATTCATTTAGATCTGACCAGATGTCAATGTTGTTTTGACTGATCTGCAACCCCACTAGGTCTTTTGGGAAAATTTAGGTTTTTCCTGGCTGTTTCAGAAGAAACTGAAAGATTAGACGTCACTTGAGCTGCCAACTTGCTTACCAAGAGCTCTTTGCATCTCTTAAGATCTGTGTCAGTTGGAAAGAAAGACACAGCATACAACTTGAACCTAGGATCAAGCATGCTTGCCAAAATGTAGTGATCCAATTTCAAGATATTGGCAACCCCTGGATCTTGGCGAAGCGAAAAAAGGACATGATCTACAAGTCCGGCATATTTTGTGGATTCACCTTGTTTTATTTCTTTCTTCAAATTCTCCAGTTGTTTTCAAAAAGCCTAATTAGGGGAACCAACTGGCTCAAGTTAGCAGTGTCAGAAATCACTTCACAGGTGGCTACTTTGAAGGGTTTGAGCACCAGCTTGTCCCACACTGCGTGGAGTCAGACCGCTTTCACACACAGTACTATACTTTGGTGTACTGGGGTGCAGTGCACACAACAAAACAATGTAAACCGCAAACCAGTTTTTTTACTTTTTTGGGGACGCAGCTTGTCCCACACTGTGTGGAGTCAGACCACTTTCACACACGCACTGTGAACGCAAAGGGTGGGGCTTGCATCGTCACTGCAGTACCACTGTAATGGACAGCAGTGACAGCACCACATCTCCTTAGATGGACAGTGACAGCACCAAAAAACCCAGTAGCTGTGCTGGACACAATGACTGACAGCTCCTCTGATGTACACTACTGACTGACAGCCTCTTATGTACACTACTATACTGACTGACACAGCCCTTTATGTACACTACTACACAGACTGACACAGCCCCTTATAATGTGCACACTGACTGACACAGCCCCTTATAGTGTGCACACTGACTGACACAGCCCCTTATAGTGTACATACTGACTGACACAGTCCCTTATAGTGTGCACACTGACTGACACAGCCCCTTATAGTGTGCACACTGACTGACACAGCCCCATAGACAGCCCCTGATGGACACTCTGACTGACACAGCCCCATAGAAAGCCCCTGATGGACACTCTGACTGACAGCCCCACAGACAGCCCCTGAAGGACATTCTGACTGACACAGCCCCTGATGGACACACTGACAGCCTGCCCTTAAAATGACAGTGCACAACACAGCAGAGCTCCTAGCAGCTTGAAAGCATGCAGTGAAATGGGGCTGACTCACGGGACACCGAGCCTTTATAGACTCGATGTCTCGCAAAAATCAGATGCGGGATGATGGCGTTCGGCTCTTTTCTGGGATCCCGAGCCTGCCGGAAACTTTGCGAACCTGGCGGGAACTTTGCAAGCTGTCTGCTATTGCAGTACCATTCTGTCTCCTTGATGTGCCATGTTGGAAGTTTAAGTGCCACATGTTTGTGCTGCCCACTGCTGACTCTTAGCTTAGATATCCAGCTACCTTTGTGCAACCTTTTGGCCTAAAATGGATGCAAACAATATTCTGAGCTGTGAGGTGGTCAAAATTGACTGAAAATGAATGTTATTAAGGTTAATATAATACTTTTTGTAAAAAAAATACAGACCTATACCAGCAATTACGTCAAAAAAATACAGAGGCACCTTTAATGGTGGATTCCAGCTGAATTAATAGTGTGTGAAGAAGAGGATGTACACACAAATTGTGGGGGAGGAATCGGATGACGATGTCGACATCTTGCCTTTGTAAAGCCAGTTTATGTAAGTAGAGACCATTAGCAGCTTATTTTGTGGAGGCCCAAACAAACCAATCATTCCAGCCACAAGTGGCGGTCTCAGTCGCTGAAGTGATTTGTCTGTTAAACTGTGCATGTCCTGTTTAATACATACAACATAAGGGAGGGCACAAGGACAATTCCATCTTGTTCTTTCTCTACATTATGCACTGTTTGGAGCATTGTCCTGTGTAGACCACAAACATTTTCATAGTTTATTAAACTGCCACCCTGTCTGCTACTGCAGTACCACTCTGTTTCCTAGCCATGTTGCAAGTTTAAGTGTCACATGTTTGTGCTGCCCACTGCTGAGATTAACTTAGTCATCAGATACCTTGGTGCAACCTTTTGGCCTAAACTGGATGAAAACAATATTGTGAGGTGGTCAAAATTGTCTGGAAATGACTGGAAATGAATGCTATTGAGGTTATTATAATAGTGTAGGATTTTTGTAAAGAAATATAAATCCAAAACCAAAACTCACAATGGCATTTTTAGCATAACCAAATACAGAACCAAAACACAAAGGAAATACAGATCCAAATCTAAAACCCATGATGGTGCCAGCGCACATCTCTACTTTATACTTGGGTAATTTATGCTTTATTCTCTTTGTGCTGTGGTATGGAACCCTTGCAGCACTTTAGAAATGAAAAACTAGTAATACTGTAATTGCTTGGGCTGTAATATATATCTTTTTTATTTTTATTAAAATAGACATAATAAATATACATTTATCAGATTCCTCTATTAGCATTTTGTTTTTGTGCATACTGTACTGTACATTTCATACATTAAAAAAAGAAATACCAAATGTACAGAGAATTGTATTACAACATGACATCATGAGAATGACATGACAATAACAAATTATGCAGTGTATGTGATACATTGGACTATAAACATTTTTTAACAAACAGAATACATCTTGGTACATTAATGGTATAAGACAGTATTTTGTGAAATATTTTATTTTTTAACAGAGTTGTAATGAAATGTCAAATTAACTGTTAATTTTAGGGTTTAGTGTTTATTTAATCTGATTTATGCAAGATCTATACATTTTTAAAGCAAAATTAATACATATTCCATCTATTCACACATTGCTAATGCAATAAAGAACGGATATTTCAAAACAGGTGCCTTATACTATTTTCACTGAGGTACAAGTTTAATTACACCAGTAGATGTCACTCACACGCAGCATATCTGCCAAATCAGCACAGACATGTAATTACTGTTTCAGATTTGTAAATAATTAAAAAAGATATATATATATATATATATATATATATATATATATATATATATATATATATATATGAACTCGCCAAGAATGGTAGAGAAGGTTAGAGTGCTTTTCTGTTTGCTGAGTTTTATCTTCCTGCAAATAGGCTTTCTGTGTTTTCATTTCTAAAATCAGTCTGCGGACCGTATGAGGTGACCTACACTCAGAATGTCACTGTCACCTTGATCATTTGTCTCACTTGTTATTTACCTTTTCAAAACTGATTATTAGAACAGTTGAAATGTTAAAAGCTATAAGCAGTACGGATGGTGTAATGGTTAGCATTACTGCCTCACAGCACTGAGGACATGGGTTCGATTCCCACCATGGCCCTAACTGTGTGGAGTTTGTATATTCTCCCCGTACTTGTGTGGGTTTCCTCCGGTTACTCCGCCGGTTTCCTCCCACAATCCAAAATTATAATGGTAGGTTAATTGGCTCCCAACAATATTAACCCTAGTGTGAGTGTACATGTGATAGGGAATATAGATTGTAAGCTCATCTGGGGCAGGGACTGATGTGAATGGGCAAATATTCTCTGTAAAGCGCTGCGGAATATGTGTGCGCTATATAAATAACTGGTAATAATAATAATAATAATAATAAGCAATATAAAAGCAGCTGTTGCGTGTCCTGTCATTCATCATTGTGTTAATAATTATAAACTGAAAATAGAGATTAGGCAATTTAGGAAATGTAACTTTCATAGATACACAGTGTATCTATACCATACTTACCTACTTTTGAAAAAGCATTTCAGGGAGATTGTGAAAGTAACACCTATCAGCGTGGACGCATACTGCTACATCTGTTAGGCGTGTCATAAAAATTACTTACAGCCAAATATAAATGAGCCCCAAAGTTAGAGCTACCTGTTGAAGAAAAGACACTGATATTTTGCAAGACTTGTTTGTGTATTGTGTTTTAAAAGAGGTTCCATATACTGGAAGTGGCCACACGAAACCTTATTTAAAATGCATGTAGCCATAGGGATCATTGTGCCTTATAACCAATGCAGGGAAATGGCACTGTAGAGCTACTTTAAATGTATGTATGCAGTGTTGGACTGGGGCATGAAGGGCCCACCCGGGAAATGCAGTGTTAGGGGCCCATGTTTAGGGGTGTGGCCAATCTCCATAGAGGGTGTGGCCAGTTGCCACAGAGGCTTGGTTAACCATTATAGAGTGCATGGTCTGGGCCCCTTGATATATATATATATATATAATCTATGTATATAGTAAATACTGCTAGTACATGCATAATTATCTACCAGCTTAATAACAGCAATGCATTGTAGAATATACACCATAGTCCTGTACAGTATAAGGTAACATATATAATGAGTAATTTAAGTACACAGCTGGGAACCTGATCCCTAGAGGAAGAGTTGGGCCCCCCGGTGGTGGGGCCCACTGGTGGTTTCCCCTGTTCCCCTGTGGGCCAGTCCAACCCTGTATGTATGTCTGATTTATTTCCCCCCCCCCAAGAATTTAACAGCTGCATAATAGGGATAAAGTGTAATCAGGGAGTTTGCTTGTCTATTCAGGGAGTGAGGGAGATTGCTGCTATTTCAGGGAGTCTCCTGCAGAATGAGGGAGGGCAGGCAACTATGAATTCTACAGTATACCCTTAATTCCATCTTGTAAAGAGTAATGTTTATTAGGGCAGCAGTGTATATATGTAGGTTAAAGTGGTCCTAAATAAATAATTGCTCAGTTTGTCTACCATTAAGTTCATTAACAGATCTATCTGGACTCTTAATGAATAATTATATTCTGACCCTTTTCTTTTCATGTCCATTGACATTTATGGGCATGTTTTCGAAACACCCAACCTTTTTAGTACAAAGCTGCACATTATTCACAGAAACCTATACCTAATCAACTCTACCCCCCTCCCAAAGTAGTCTGCGCATTGCATTTTAAATGCACTACATCTCACCACTTATCAGGTGCGTATCGGCATTAATAATGCCGTTATGCACGTAGATTGTGATTAAAATTCAAAGGCCAGTTCTTGCAAAAAAAAGCTGTTCTTTGCATTGATAGGAATTCAGAGTTTATGATCTGGGAGTCCTTCTTTGCATGCATGAGATGACAAGCACAGCATCGGAGAAAGTGGAAGCAATCTGACTGGATCCCCTCAGTGCACAATGTGGAATGAAGTCCATAGTCTTCTTTTAGGCCACACCACCTATAGATGGTGTTGCCTAACGGGTCCAAGGTATGGCAAGTACTGAATTCCGGAGCATGGTACAAATGAGAAATGCATCCCTAAAGACAAAAAATTGCAGTTTTGGGAGTTTTGTTTGCATTGTGCTTTTAGTACATCCTCCCATAATATGCCCACATTAAAATCAAGCCACCCAAGTAATATTAACTGGCTAGAGTGAACCAATGCCACAGTCATTCCATAGCGCCCTATTACTTGGAGGATGAAATCCAGTTAATTAGTGGTGTTTGCAGCCTTGAAAGGAAAAGAGAAGTCTAGAAACTCTTCAAAAGAATCCAAGTATAAGCAAAGTCCTTTTTAGCACAGGTTCCCCCAATTGAAAAGTCAATGATACTTCATTGGACCACTTTCCGCTTTTTTAGACAGTTTGTGCTTTTCTGAAGATCCAAATCTTGAAATTTGGAAAACTGCCTTCAGTACACATGGTGAAAGTGGTTAATCAAGGTAAAGCTGTGTGTAAGTAAATAATTAATTTGTGCAGTTACTTCTAATACAGTTAGTGTAACTATACGTTGTTAGCTTCTCACTGACCATGGCAACATGGAGGCCATCGTTGTGTAGTGATAATCAGGTTTAGGCTGCAGCAAATCCTACTTCTTATACGCGAACATGTTCTGCAAGTACAACTGATTGTATTAATAAAGGTGCAAAACGTGATAAGTACATTGAAAAGGCATTCAATATGTATTCTTAAAACATGTCCACTGCCATAGAAGCCGGCTCTGTGGGTGCTTGAGCACCCATCTTACTCTAGATGTACTGCCACTATTCCTACCTACCTATGCATGATATTTTTCAATCACCCTCAATCATTTTGAACAGTTGTTCCAATGTTTTGAGCTATGTAGTTTTCCATATATATAATGAGAAGGGCAGCTGATTAAGCCAAAGTGTCTAGAGCATGTATGGTGGCATTGTTGTATGGGATTGCCTATTTCTCTAAACTACACAGGTTTCCAGATTCCACTAAATTCTTTTATAGAAAAGTGTTACAAAGTTGGACAGGTACATCAACCCATTGACAGTTACTACACTCCTTGGGCAATGGGGTTAGGCATGTGGCTTTGAAAGCGTGTGGATTATTAGATTGACACTAAAAAGCTCTACAGTCAATAGGTCTACCACTAATGCTAGACATGCATTAGGTTGACAGGGTCAAAAGGTTGACAGGGTTAAAAGGTCGACATAGAATAGGTAGACAGTAGAAAAGGTCGGCAGGGTTAAAAGGTCGACATGGAAATGGTTGACACAGAAAAGGTTGAGACTTTTTTGTTTTTTGGGGTGTTTTGTCACTTTTCTGCCACAAACAAGCCCCATTAGTGTACCACATACCCTCACATGGCTCGCTTCACTTGCCATGCTTTGGGCAAGGTTACTATTCCCAATTGCAGTCCACGTGGATGGTAAAGTATGAAAAAGTTTTTAAAAAATGAAAAATAATAATAAAAAACTTGTGTCAACTATTGTCATGTCAACCTTTTGACCATGTCGACCTAAAGCATGTCTCCCATTAGTAGTCGTCCTCTTGACTGTAGACCTTTTTAGTGTAGATTTATAGACTGGATACCCTTTGAAATACTTTTGTTTTGTCTCACTTTTTTGATAGCACATTTATGTGTCTTTCAATTCAGCAAGAACACTGCTCATTGCAAACTTATTGACCCATGTGAACAATTCAGAGTCTCCAGGTTTGCTCACACAGTACTGATCAAGGATTTACTTGATTTGCAAAATTCATTGCTCAAGAATGAATTTGCTCAGAAGGGGGTAGTGGATTTCCTTGGAACGATATCTAACTCTTTTTGTTTGTCCAGTATGTTTTGTTGTATATTTACTTTATTAAAACTTATAGGGGGCTATTTATTATGCAAAAACTACGTGGAGTGATAATTAAGTATTGAACTCACAGTGAGTTAAGATAATATATCAGAGCCATTCATCATGCCTCACTAACCTAATTATCACTTCCGCAAAGCTGCTCTTTCTGCAGAAACAGCTTTTCGAAATAGTGAGATATGAGACATATTATTCCTCGACTCAAGCCAGCCAGCAGTCAGAGACTCCAATCACAGCAGCCCTACAATCAATGGTACCCACAACCATTTTTTCCAAATAAAGTCACCTTAATCTGCCCCAGCCGCCAGCACACCTTACTGACCAGGGGCCAGATGCATCATTGCTTGGAAAGTGATAAAATGGAGAGTGTAAAAGTACCAGCCAATCAGCTCCTAACTGCCATTTTTCAAACACAACCTGTGACATGACAGTTAGGACCTGATTGGCTGGTACTTTTTCCTTCTCCATTTTATCACTCTCCAAGCGATGATGCATCTAGCCCCAGGTACTGATAAGAAAGAACTTGCAGCTGGAATGAGAGAGTAGTAGCAAGTAAAAGCATTGTGTCCCCCTGTAAGGTCCCTCTGCCTATGCTTGTGGGACAAACCCTGGCACTGTAACAGGGGTGGGCATTAGGGGTGAGATGCATGTATCCATATAGCTGTCTCCCTACAGGGAAGACACAGGGCTGCTTGCTTAAGTAAGGGCTCCATTCCTGCAGTTCCATTCATGGTGTCCCTGCTCTTTGCCACAGTGGCGAGAGCTGTGGCAGGTGGGCAGAAGTCGGCTCCCTGCACACTGCTTCAAGTTCTGCCCAGCACCAAGGACCACGGCTCAGTAAGTCTCCCTGAACAGTGGGCTGCTGCCCACTTCCCTGCTTCACACACTACGCTTCTGCCCAGCACTAAGGACCTACCTGCATGCTGGCTACTGCCGACTGGGGACCAGGAGAACATGTCCAGAGACCTGAACCCGCACAATTGGGAGGAGCTGCAGTGCAAGGTAAGCCCAGAGCACCAGTGTCTGCTCTCTACAGACTGCAAGGTCAGGGGGATCACAAATCTCAGCCTACTAAATGCAGAGCCTCAAGGGGGTCCTGGGGTAAATGGGACCAGTATGATAAGTGCAGACCCCACAAAAAAAATAAAGTTCCCACTTTCTTACCTGCTGTACCATGTGAACTGCAGCTTGGGAAGAAATTCTGGTGCTGCATGTTCTCTCATGATGACGTACAGTTTCCCTGTCAAGTTGTGAATAAAAGTGCATTTTCGGAACTTGATGAATCATATAATTTCTACAAGTATGAGAACTGTGGAAATAATCAGGGCAGATTTGTAACCAGGAGATTTCAGTTTTATATTCTGCATTACAGGAATGAGGAATGGCTCTGTATATAAAAACTGAGAATATCACCTGAAACTTTTGTGAAAAAGCGATTAAGTGATGCTGAATATGCTCCATATTTTTATTTGACCATTATTTTAAAATATTTTTGTTTTTCTGGATACCATATAGCGTAGCAAAATACATATTTTATGTAATAGATAGTGAAAGAAAATATAGTAATTGATTTAAATAGGAATTTTTACTGCTACTACCAGTTTTGCATTTTCCGTTTTTTAACGAATATTTCTCTGTGCTACTATTTATAATTTTACAGTAATCAGTGTTCTGCCATTGCCTTTTGTCTGGATACACAAATGTAACTTAATGGGGGTAGTGTCTAAGCCAGGCATCCTCAAGGCACACTAACAGTCCAGGTTTTAGTGATAGCCATGCTTGAGCAAAGGTGACTTAATTAGTACCTCAGCTATTTTGATTTAACCATCTGTGCTGAAGCCTGGACATCACCAAAACCTGCACTGTTAGTGTACCTTGAGGACCGAGGTTGGGAATGTCTGGTCTAAGCACCACTCTCTCTATTGCAGTGGTTCTCAAAGTCAGTCCTCTGGACCCCAAACAGTTCATGTTGTCCAGGTCACCTAGCAGGTGCACAGGTTTATTCATTACTCACTGACACAATTTAAAAGAGCCACAGGTGGAGCAACTTATTTCACTTGGTATTCTGTGAGGAGACTTAGAAAACAAACTGTTTGGGGTCCTGAGGACCAGTGCCGTACGGTGAGGTCAGTGGCTGGTGAGGCACTGCAGCCATAATGTCCACAGAGTCCAGTTGATGACCCCTACTGCCCCGAGCCGATGCCTGCCACCGCCACTGTCCTTGCGTGCACCAAAGGCACATGTGCTTCTGGAAAAGTGGGTGTGGTCTTGCAATGAGGGTGTGGCCTCACAACAAGGGGCATGGCCTTAATGGGAATGCTGTACCTGTATGACCAGGAGAGGGTGATGCCTTGGAAAGGCAGATGGTGACAGGAGGTAATGGGGGGACAGTGATGCAGGTGAGATGCAGAGGGTGAAAGGGAGAGGTTGACGGAGAGAGGGTGACAGGTAGAGGCTGACAGAGCGAGGCAGAGGGTGACAGGGAAAGGGCAACACCAGGGAGAGGATGACAAGAAGGGGGTAACACCACGGAGAGTTTGACAGTAGTGGGTGACAGGAAGAGGGTGATACCAGTTAGCTGGTGACAGAAAGAGGGTGATGCCAGGGAGAGAGAGGGTGACAGGAAGAGGGTGATTCCAGTGAAAGGGGGACAGCAGTAGGTGACAGGGAGAGGGTGACACCAGGGAGAGGGAGACCAGAAGAGGGTAACACCAGGGAGAGTTTGACAGCAGTGGATAACAGGGAGAGGGTGATACCAGTTAGCTGGTGACAGGAAGAGGGTGATACCAGTTAGCTGGTGACAGGAAGAGGGTGATGCAGAAAAAAAGGAGTAAATAAATGCGCTGACAAGATATGATGCAGCCAATTAAAACAATAGGAACCTTCACAAACAATTCCACAAATAGTAAACAAAAAGAATTTTGTCAAATCGGCGCAAAATATCAAACAAATTCTTACATGAAAATATCCTGATAGGCTTAATAGGATAAAATCCTAATGAAGAGGTTTCTGTGTTCCAAATGTCCCGTAATCCATATGCCCTTTGGTTCTGTAAATCAATTTCCTTATCTCAAACAAAGAAAAAAGATCATGGTGCAGATCCACTTATGGGGGACAAAGGATTTATTTTACACAAGAAACTCACAATTTATAAAAACAAACAAGCATATAACCACTGCAAGTGGAAGGCGGGGTGCTGTCGTTACTGGTAGTCAGAGTTACCCTCCGAAGATGGTCAGGCTGCACTGAAGGTTCCGGATACCATAGAAGAGCAACCATTAGTTTTACCGACCCAGGTCAAACCACCCTCAGTCCCAAATCACCAACTGCTCAACGCGTTTCGGACAGCTGCGGTCCTTCGTCAGGAGCATAGTGGTGAATGGGAAAAACACAAATATTTATACTCAAACATAATTATGAGATAATGTCCACATGTGGCGTTTTTTCCGCCCAGAATCCCTGGCCGGGACGTCCGTCACCGGAAGTTCCGCTAACCGGAACCGGAAGTCAATATGCGTTCCACCGCCGATATCCGGAAGTTCACTATGCTTTCCACCTACGATGTCCGGAAGTTCCTTATGCATTTTATCGGCTGGTGTCCACAAAAAGGGGTCCCGAATACAAAGTTCCATACTTTAGAATGGAGTCTCTTTAGTCCAAATGAGTCCAAGTCCATAAACATAACATGTAATTAAAAACAAAAAAATATATATATTAAAAAAATACATATACTTAAATATATAAAAAAATAGAGAGACATGTTGAGAACTATAAAAGGGATATATAAAAGAAAAAGGTGGTTCATAAATACTCAGATAATAGCAAAAACCTAAAATTCTAAAAACCATTTTAATTCAAAATCCCCATTTAAACCTTCTGGGGTTAGGGTTTTTAATTTAAAAATCCACTTCATTTCAGATTTAGCTAGTTTACTTTCAATATCTTTATTTCTCCAAGATGAAGTGACCTCTTCTATACCCCAAAAGGCTTTAATGGCAGCTGGATTACAATTATGACCCTTCTTAAAATGTGAAGATACGGTATGGCTCTCAAAACCTTTCCTGATATTATAGGTGTGTTCCGCCAATCTTATTTTTAAATTTCTGCTGGTCTTCACTATATAAACTAGGCCACATATACATTCAAGACCGTATATCACGTTTTTCGAATTGCAAGTAAGAAATTCTTTAATTGGATAGACATTGTCTTTCACACAGAACTCTCTTATTTTGCTGGGTCCTTTCACTAATTTACATATAGTACATAAGCCACATCTGTGTACCTCATCCTCTCTTTGTATTGGTTGATATCTATTCCTATTTGTTGGGAAATTAACCCTCGGGTGAAATTTCTATCTCTTCTTTCATCTCTTTCTCCCCATTTATCATTATATTGTTGCCTACTTCTCCAATTTTCCCTTTTATTTATTCTCCAATTATCTTTAATAAAAGGTTTTTTTTATATTGGTTCTTTTTCTCTCTACCTTCCTCCATTGTGGGTCTAGATTAATCCTTCTTTCTGATATATCATTGGGTTTGTTACCAAGGGAAAGAAAGACCTGGCACCGGTGTAATTTATAATAGGATAGAGAGAAGCCAAAATGGACAAGTATTGGAAAAGAAAACAACTTTTCAATTATAGTCCTTATTGGCGGTGCGCCCAGAGCTAGGAGGTATATGTACATACAAAAGGAGAGAAAGAAAGCTCTTGTGTGGGCGCACTCTTGAAAAAAAGAAGAAATCAAAAGAAATTCTTCGGATATGAGTTGAAAAATATAAAAACAAATATTTATTGAATAATTAATTAAAAATTATTAATATCCCACTGTGATCAAACCGTTTTTTGTAATTAGTTGATGAATATTTTATTTTTATATTTATCTTTTTAGAAAAAATAATAAAGATAATAAGCAAAAGGAAGGGAAATGTTCTGGTCTCGGTAATCACACAAAATGAATTAGAAAGGTTACAGACACTTGATAGTCTAGTAGCCGTTTCTCCTGACCAGCACAGAAATTCTGTGTTACTGAAAACAGGGAGATCCAATATTATGTCTTTGAAAGACCACTGAGGGGGTCAATGTCGGACAAATTACTGATCACCGGGTATACCTAGGTCACAAATTTAACGACATATCTTAGACATTTTAGAGCATATTGAAAAGATTGCCGTAATAGGCAAAGGAGACAAAGGGTAAAACGAGATGATTAAAAAATGAAAAGGAAAGGCAAAAATGGGTGTGTGGGAGGGGACAGAGGGGGAGGGAACGGGGGGGAGGGAAGTGAAAAAGTGGTGATCCTGCTGTTGGTGTCCACCCTTCAGATGAAGGGGAATAGTGTCCTTCTCTACAACACCAGGTATTCCCAAAAAGTCTCCTTTCAGGTACTGACCTAGCCCAACGCTGCTTAGCTTCCAAGATCGGACGAGATCAGGCATTAACAGCGTGGTATGATAGTAGAGAGGCTATCTACCAATGAGAGTGCACCTATATAGGAAAGGTGGGTAAGAATATAGGAAAGAAATACAGTCTGAAAAATGTGTGGATCTGCTTTCCACGTTAGGCGAGGTGACTCATCTGCCAATTGGCCAGTGATACACCCTGGATCGTGGATGAGAGTCCACTGAAAAGGGCTGGGCCAGTGAAGAATGTCAGAGAGGAATGCGAGAGAATAGAAATACTGGTCAAATTGTGTTAATGGTCACAGATGAGTTGACCGAAAAGAGAAAGAACACCTGATGTCTCTATATATGGCAAAAAATTGACATGTCATTCGAAAGCACAAAAAGTGAGTAGGTGGTTCCTATGAAACTGGAACCAGATATGTCATATGCATAAGCACCTAGGAGTGCAGTGGTATGAATTCACTGTTTTTGCACAAAGTTTGCATGATATCTAAAGCATATTAAAGTAGATTTCTAAATTGTATACAATGATGTCAGATATGGTGTATGCATAGGAACCTGTGAAGACAATATTACAGATTCACTGATGATAAGAAAGCAGTGCAATGCACACCTTATTGATCCCGACTGGCATACTAAGTTAATTGCCCTTTATATGCAAAAATGATGAACTATGCAGTAGGTGGGAAATCCCCCAGATTAAGATTACTTCGTCTCTTTTGCATGGTTACGCTTAACATATATAAGGTTAGAAATAGCCAAGTTTGATACTCATGATGTGTGGATATCAAATTCCGGGAGCCTCTGGTAATCAGTAGTCATCCATGGAAGAATCTCCTGTTTGGATCCGTGGAAAACGCGTTTCGCCCGCTGGGCTTGTTCACTTCCGGGATCTCGTGTTTCCTGTCTAAGTGTGGGGTTTAAAGGCCCTGTCAATTAGAGTAGCAGCCAATCGGAAGTTGCTCACCAGTCACGGACAACTGTAGAAGCGTGTTGCCGGCGCTTACCGGCTGACGTCAGCAGCAAGTGATAGACCTTCGCGGCTGACGTCAGTGGCACATGACCGGAGCCTAGTCACGTGGGGAGAGAGGCGCTGGTGAGTGTGCGCATAGGGAGGTCCCTATCGTCATAACGTCTACAGCACGTGATTGGAACATGATCACAAAGGAAAAAGTGCGCTGATGAGTATGCGCAAGGGAAGAGGGGGAAAAGAAAGAGACTACCTAACGTCATTGTACTGATGTGATGAGATAGCGCCATATTGTAAAAGGGTATACCAATAGTTAGAGTGGGAGGCTCTCTGTTGCCATGGTAACTAAGGCGCGCGAGGTGGCGATTTGTTTTAAGAATGATATGCATGTTCAGTTGTGTGTGTGTTAAATAACAGAATGAAATCTATTGCAGCTGCAACATGAGAATTATGTGATATAAGAGGATATAGACGTGAGATATCCTGGAATATTTCTGTTTATAGGGGACCGTAGACAAATAAGGTAGATAAATGACACTAGAATAGTATAATCAAAAGGAAAATAAGAATCAAAATAAATATAAAAATAAAAATAAAATTGAAAATGAAAATAAAAATAAATATAAAAATAAAAAATAAAAATAATAATAATAAATATAAATATAAAAATAAAATAAAAATAGGAATAAATATGAGAATAAAAATGAAAATAAATGAAAATAAATAATAAATAAAAAAATAAATAAAATAAATAAATAAATATAAATATAAAAGTAAAAATAAAAAACTAAATGAACATTATGTCAAGAAACACGGTTGTGACTGTGGTGATAAGGTCACAGGGACGTGCTTGGCGGCATGGTGATGTGGTGGAATGGGGTGAAGGAGAATGGTGAGCAAGTGGTGAATAAGGTGAACTGTGTATGAGGTCTATTACGGATTGAGACCTGGGGAATGATAGTGGATGGGATCTCCCGTGTTGGGGAAGCCCCCCTATAACTGGGGGGATCTGAGTGTAATGCACAAAGTGTTACTGGGTGGGAAAACTAAGTGAGTGAAAGCAAAGCTGGGTGATGTGATACTAGGAGTGGTTGTGAGGGTGGGTAAGGTGACAGGGATGGTGGGGAGTGGGGGATTCGTTAATTGGGAATATTTATTGTTATATAGGTTGTGACGGATGTGGGATGGGTCTGCAGATAAGTGGGAGATGAGTGGAGTGGCAGGGAGTAAATAAATAACTAATCAATGGGTATATTTGTGGGTGTTTTATAAAAAGGCACCATAATTAATATTTTCATTCAGACCATCTGGTCTTAGAGTACCAAGGCGAAAAATCCATTCGCTCTCTTTTTTGTACAATTCCTTGGTCATGTCGCCTCCTCGTATACCCAAATGAATACGATCCAAGCCAAAAACTTTAAGATCTTTCATCAGACCTTTGTGTTGAAAGTGAAAATGTCTGGCAACCGTAGTGAGTTGTCTCATGCGTGCCAGATCTTTAAATGCATTGCGAATATTGCCCAGATGTTCTAGGACCCTCTCTTTCAGTTTTCGTGAGGTCATGCCGACATATTTCATATTGCAGCTGCAAGTAATGCAGTAAATTATCGCTTGAGTGTTACAGTTGAAAAAATGTGGTATTGTGGTTGGTTGCCCATACTTGTCTGTGACCACATTGGTTCGGAATATATGTGTACAGGCCTTACATTGGCCGCACGGAAAGGAACCTGTTGTGGCCGGCTTCTTAGGTATTGCGGGCAATAGATGACTCCGAACTAATCGATCTTTGATGTTTTTTGATCTACGCCAGCTCATTTGTATGGAAGGGCCCACAGCAGATGATAAATCTGGATCCAAATGGAGTATGGGAATATGTTTGGTTATAGCATCTTTAAGCATTCTCCACTCCGGACAGAAAGTTCCTATAAATCTGAAAGGATCCGTATCTTCTGAAGTTGTCTGGTTAGTCCTGAAAATAAGTTGCTCTCTCTTGACTGAAATGGTGGACTGGTAGGCTCTTTTTAATGATCGTTTACTGTAGCCTCGGGCAAGGAGGCGATTGGTAAGATCCCAGCTCTTGATTTGAAAAATATGATCCTCAGAGCAGTTACGTCGGAGTCTGAGGTATTCTCCTTTGGGTATATTCTCAATGGTGGGCGGGAAATGAGAGCTAGTTTGAAAAAGGAGACTGTTAGTTGCAGTCTCCTTTCTGTATAGCTCTGTTTCTAGATACCCCGTATGTGACCTGTAAATGTTCAAATCGAGAAAGGGAACCTGTTTGGGGCTGATGGTATGAGTAAGCTTGATGTTCAATTCGTTGGTATTCAATAATGCAATAAATTCCATTAAGAGTTCCTTATCTCCATTCCAGATAATGAACAAGGAACAGAGAAAGGCAGTAAGATAGATTCCGATAAATCGAGTCTATTACAAGTCATCAATTTATCTACCAGGTCCCTTTCCTCGGATCACATGGCAGTACTCAGCAAAGGACTCTCTTTCTCCCCATCAAGATCTTTCAATCGATTCTCCTGGGAGAAAGATTTGAGATTATTTGGTAGGAAGCTTCTCCTAAAGAAGTTCTTCTCCAAACGTCAAGAGGGACAACTAGATGACTAGATGAGAAAGAGCCTACCAGTCCACCATTTCAGTCAAGAGAGAGCAACTTATTTTCAGGACTAACCAGACAACTTCAGAAGATACGGATCCTTTCAGATTTATAGGAACTTTCTGTCCGGAGTGGAGAATGCTTAAAGATGCTATAACCAAACATATTCCCATACTCCATTTGGATCCAGATTTATCATCTGCTGTGGGCCCTTCCATACAAATGAGCTGGCGTAGATCAAAAAACATCAAAGATCGATTAGTTCGGAGTCATCTATTGCCCGCAATACCTAAGAAGCCAGCCACAACAGGTTCCTTTCCGTGCGGCCAATGTAAGGCCTGTACACATATATTCCGAACCAATGTGGTCACAGACAAGTATGGGCAACCAACCACAATACCACATTTTTTCAACTGTAACACTCAAGCGGTAATTTACTGCATTACTTGCAGCTGCAATATGAAATATGTCGGCATGACCTCACGAAAACTGAAAGAGAGGGTCCTAGAACATCTGGGCAATATTCGCAATGCATCCAAAGATCTGGCATGCATGAGACAACTCACTACGGTTGCCAGACATTTTCACTTTCAACACAAAGGTCTGATGAAAGATCTTAAAGTTTTTGGCTTGGATCGTATTCATTTGGGTATACGAGGAGGCGACATGACCAAGGAATTGTACAAAAAAGAGAGCGAATGGATTTTTCGCCTTGGTACTCTAAGACCAGATGGTCTGAATGAAAATATTAATTATGGTGCCTTTTTATAAAACACCCACAAATATACCCATTGATTAGTTATTTATTTACTCCCTGCCACTCCACTCATCTCCCACTTATCTGCAGACCCATCCCACATCCGTCACAACCTATATAACAATAAATATTCCCAATTAACGAATTCCCCACTCCCCACCATCCCTGTCACCTTACCCACCCTCACAACAACTCCTAGTATCACATCACCCAGCTTTGCCTTCACTCACTTAGTTTTCCCACCCAGTAACACTTTGTGCATTACACTCAGATCCCCCCAGTTATAGGGGGGCTTCCCCAACACAGGAGATCCCATCCACTATCATTCCCCAGGTCTCAATCCGTAATAGACCTCATACACAGTTCACCTTATTCACCACTTGCTCACCATTCTCCTTCACCCCATTCCACCACATCACCATGCCGCCAAGCACGTCCCTGTGACCTTATCACCACAGTCACAACCGTGTTTCTTGACATAATGTTCATTTAGTTTTTTATTTTTATTTTTACTTTTATATTTATTTTTATTTTTATTTATTATTTATTATTTATTTTCATTTATTTTCATTTTTATTCTCATATTTATTCCTATTTTTATTTTATTTTTATATTTATATTTATTATTATTATTTTTATTTTTTATTTTTATTTTTATATTTATTTTTATTTTCATTTTCAATTTTATTTTTATTTTTATATTTATTTTGATTCTTATTTTCCTTTTGATTATACTATTCTAGTGTCATTTATCTACCTTATTTGTCTACGGTCCCCTATAAACAGAAATATTCCAGGATATCTCACGTCTATATCCTCTTATATCACATAATTCTCATGTTGCAGCTGCAATAGATTTCATTCTGTTATTTAACACACACACAACTGAACATGCATATCATTCTTAAAACAAATCGCCACCTCGTGCGCCTTAGTTACCATGGCAACAGAGAGCCTCCCACTCTAACTATTGGTATACCCTTTTACAATATGGCGCTATCTCATCACATCAGTACAATGACGTTAGGTAGTCTCTTTCTTTTCCCCCTCTTCCTTTGCGCATACTCATCAGCGCACTTTTTCCTTTGTGATCATGTTCCGATCACGTGCTGTAGACGTTATGACGATAGGGACCTCCCTATGCGCACACTCACCAGCGCCTCTCTCCCCATGTGACTAGGCTCCGGTCATGTGCCACTGACGTCAGCCGCGAAGGTCTATCACTTGCTGCTGACGTCAGCCGGTAAGCGCCGGCAACACGCTTCTACAGTTGTCCGTGACTGGTGAGCAACTTCCGATTGGCTGCTACTCTAATTGACAGGGCCTTTTAAACCCCACACTTAGATAGGAAACACGAGATCCCGGAAGTGAACAAGCCCAGCGGGCGAAACGCGTTTTCCACGGATCCAAACAGGAGATTCTTCCATGGATGACTACTGATTACCAGAGGCTCCCGGAATTTGATATCCACACATCATGAGTATCAAACTTGGCTATTTCTAACCTTATATATGTTAAGCATAACCATGCAAAAGAGACGAAGTAATCTTAATCTGGGGGATTTCCCACCTACTGCATAGTTCATCATTTTTGCATATAAAGGGCAATTAACTTAGTATGCCAGTCGGGATCAATAAGGTGTGCATTGCACTGCTTTCTTATCATCAGTGAATCTGTAATATTGTCTTCACAGGTTCCTATGCATACAGCATATCTGACATCATTGCATACAATTTAGAAATCTACTTTAATATGCTTTAGATATCATGCAAACTTTGTGCAAAAACAGTGAATTCATACCACTGCACTCCTAGGTGCTTATGCATATGACATATCTGGTTCCAGTTTCATAGGAACCACCTACTCACTTTTTGTGCTTTCGAATGACATGTCAATTTTTTGCCATATATAGAGACATCAGGTGTTCTTTCTCTTTTCGGTCAACTCATCTGTGACCATTAACACAATTTGACCAGTATTTCTATTCTCTCGCATTCCTCTCTGACATTCTTCACTGGCCCAGCCCTTTTCAGTGGACTCTCATCCACGATCCAGGGTGTATCACTGGCCAATTGGCAGATGAGTCACCTCGCCTAACGTGGAAAGCAGATCCACACATTTTTCAGACTGTATTTCTTTCCTATATTCTTACCCACCTTTCCTATATAGGTGCACTCTCATTGGTAGATAGCCTCTCTACTATCATACCACGCTGTTAATGCCCGATCTCGTCCGATCTTGGAAGCTAAGCAGCGTTGGGCTAGGTCAGTACCTGAAAGGAGACTTTTTGGGAATACCTGGTGTTGTAGAGAAGGACACTATTCCCCTTCATCTGAAGGGTGGACACCAACAGCAGGATCACCACTTTTTCACTTCCCTCCCCCCCGTTCCCTCCCCCTCTGTCCCCTCCCACACACCCATTTTTGCCTTTCCTTTTCATTTTTTAATCATCTCGTTTTACCCTTTGTCTCCTTTGCCTATTACGGCAATCTTTTCAATATGCTCTAAAATGTCTAAGATATGTCGTTAAATTTGTGACCTAGGTATACCCGGTGATCAGTAATTTGTCCGACATTGACCCCCTCAGTGGTCTTTCAAAGACATAATATTGGATCTCCCTGTTTTCAGTAACACAGAATTTCTGTGCTGGTCAGGAGAAACGGCTACTAGACTATCAAGTGTCTGTAACCTTTCTAATTCATTTTGTGTGATTACCGAGACCAGAACATTTCCCTTCCTTTTGCTTATTATCTTTATTATTTTTTCTAAAAAGATAAATATAAAAATAAAATATTCATCAACTAATTACAAAAAACGGTTTGATCACAGTGGGATATTAATAATTTTTAATTAATTATTCAATAAATATTTGTTTTTATATTTTTCAACTCATATCCGAAGAATTTCTTTTGATTTCTTTTTTTCAAGAGTGCGCCCACACAAGAGCTTTCTTTCTCTCCTTTTGTATGTACATATCATTGGGTTTATCACTTGGAGGAGTTTTAATTTTCTCCATGACCTTATGTCCCTCTTTATCCCTTCTGAACTTTTTCACTTTCTTTTCTCTAAGTTCCCTAGTCTCTTTATTTAGTTTTCTAATAATTCTCTTTAAAATCCTCTAATTCTCTAAAAGGAGCTACTAATAACTGCATTTTGGAGATCTCAATGTTGAGTTTCTCTGCTACACTACGACGTTCTTTAATAATTAATTCCATCAGTCTAAAAGAACATTGTTCTAAAATTAAATTCCAATCATCATTGAAATTTTCATTAATACTATTAATGGAATTAACTATTTTGAATGGAATGAGGATTTTATAATGGTCAGTGGGGATGTGTCTACTCTGTATACCATTATAGACATTGATCTAGGTATTAAGGCAGTCCACTATTTTCTAGAAAAAAGCACTTTATCTATAGATATAAAGAATTTCTTAATCAAGAGTATTAAATTCATTTTAACCAATAATTATTTTTACTACAATGGTTTTTATTACTTACAGATGGTTGGTACCGCCATGGGCACCAGATTCGTGCCCAGTTATGCAAACCTTTTTATGGTGTATTGGGAGGATACGATGGTTTGGCATGATGGAATTCTGGGCGCGAATCTGGTGTCATGGCAAAGGTACATTGATGATATAGTGTTTGTATGGAAAGGTACCCAAAATGACCTTATAAAGTTTTTTGAAGTTTTAAATTCCAATGATTTTAATATTACAATTTCTTTTACTTGGAGTAAAAATGAAATATTCTTCCTAGATTTGTGTATTTATATAAAAGAAGGCACTTTACAAACTAAAACATATAGAAAATCTACTGACTCGAACAGTTATATAGACAAATGTAGTCTTCATCATAGGAACTGGCTCGACGGTATACGGTATGGGCAGTTCCTACGGGTGAGACATAACTGTACCGAAACTGCCATTTGTGAGGTACAGATGGAAGAAATGGGTAACCTTTTTATAGAAAAAAGGTTATGAAAAGGCTTCTATAGAAAAAGCTAAAGTGAAAGCCTTAAATATCGATAGACAGAGTCTTTTAAATGGGAAATCAATAGATAAGAATAATGACAATGTCAATTGGGCGTTTATCAGTGAATATAATTTCCATTATAAAGAAATTGAATCAATATTCAGAAAGAACTGGAAACTTCTGAAACAGGACCCAATTATTGGTCCCAAACTTCCAGTAAAACCCAGTTTTATATATAGACGTGCCCGATCGCTTAAGGATAAACTTGTTAATAGTGCAATCGAGGAAGTAAAAAATACGAGTATCAGAACTGTTGGGTTCCACAGATGTGGCTTATGTACTATATGTAAATTAGTGAAAGGACCCAGCAAAATAAGAGAGTTCTGTGTGAAAGACAATGTCTATCCAATTAAAGAATTTCTTACTTGCAATTCGAAAAATGTGATATACGGTCTTGAATGTATATGTGGCCTAGTTTATATAGGGAAGACCAGCAGAAATTTAAAAATAAGATTGGCGGAACACACCTATAATATCAGGAAAGGTTTAGAGAGCCATACCGTATCTTCACATTTTAAGAAGGTTCACAATTATAATCCAGCTGCCAGTAAAGCCTTTTGGGGTATAGAAGGGTCACTTCATCTTGGAGAAATAAAGATATTGAAAGTAAACTAACTAAATCTGAAATGAAGTGGATTTTTAAATTAAAAACCCTAACCCCAGAAGGTTTAAATGGGGATTTTGACTTAAAATGGTTTTTATAATTTTAGGTTTTTGCTATTATCTGAGTATTTATGAACCACCTTTTTCTTTGATATATCCCTTTTATATTTCTCAACATGTCTCTATATTTTTTTATATATTTAAGTATATGTATTTTTTTAATATATATATTTTTTGTTTTTAATTACATGTTATGTTTATGGACTTGGACTCATTTGGACTAAAGAGACTCCATTCTAAACTATGGAACTTTGTATTTGGGACCCCTTTTTGTGGACACCAGCCGATAAAATGCATAAGTAACTTTCGGACATCGTGGGTGGAACGCATAGTGAACTTCCGGATATCGGCGGTGGAACGCATACTGACTTCCGGTTCCGGTTAGCGGAACTTCCGGTGATGGACGTCCCAGCCGGGGATTCTGGGTTGAAAAAACACCACATGTGGACATTATCTCATAATTATGTTTGAGTATAAATATTTGTGTTTTTCCCATTCACCACTATGCTCCTGACGAAGGTCCGCAGCTGTCCGAAACGCGTTGAGCAGTTGGTGATTTGGGACTGATGGTGATCTGACCTGGGTCGTTAAAGCTACTCTTTGCACTTCTATGGTATCCGGAACCTTCAGTGCACCCTGACCATCTTCGGAGGGTAATTCTGACTACCAGTAACGACAGCACCCCGCCTTCCACTTGCAGTGGTTATATGCTTGTTTGTTTTTATAAATTGTGAGTTTCTTGTGTAAAATAAATCCTTTGTCCCCCATAAGTGGATCTGCACCATGATCTTTTTTCTTTGTTTGAGATAAGGAAATTGATTCACAGAACCAAAGGGCATTTGGATTACGGGACATTTGGAACACAGAAACCTCTTCATTAGGATTTTATCCTATTAAGCCTATCAGGATATTTTCATGTAAGAATTTATTAGATATTTTGTGCCGATTTGACAAAATTCTTTTTGTTTACTATTTGTGGAATTGTTTGTGAAGGTTCCTATTGTTTTAATTGGCTGCATCATATCTTGTCAGCGCATTTATTTACTCCTTTTTTTCTGCATTGCTTGTACTTCACTCAGTGAATATTTGCTGCAGCCATGTTTGCTTTCAGAGAGAATAGAAGTGAACTTCTTTCAAATATTTTTGATGATGACAATGATAATAATATATGCGATGAAGATCTCACTTCTATTTTACATAGATTGGAGACAGTAGTGCTGAAAAAGAATCGCTTGTTTTGGGAAGTTCTTACATTAGAAAAGTATCAAGCCGAAAGGATAATACCCAAAGGACTTATAATAAACAAGCCATCCTCTTTTAATAGTATTAATGAAAATTTCAATGATGATTGGAATTTAATTTTAGAACAATGTTCTTTTAGACTGATGGAATTAATTATTAAAGAACGTCGTAGTGTAGCAGAGAAACTCAACATTGAGATCTCCAAAATGCAGTTAATAGTAGCTCCTTTTAGAGAATTATAGGATTTTAAAGAGACAGAAATCAAAATTATTAGAAAACTAAATAAAGAGACTAGGGAACTTAGAGAAAAGAAAGTGAAAAAGTTCAGAAGGGATAAAGAGGGACATAAGGTCATGGAGAAAATTAAAACTCCTCCAAGTGATAAACCCAATGATATATCAGAGAGAAGGATTAATCTAGACCCACAATGGAGGAATGTAGAGAGAAAAAGAACCCATATAAAAAAACCTTTTATTAAAGATAATTGGAGAATAAATAAAAGGGAAAATTGGAGAAGTAGGCAACAATATAATGATAGATGGGGAGAAAGAGATGAAAGAAGAGAGAGAAATTTCACCCGAGGGTTAATTTCCCAACAAATAGGAATAGATATCAACCAATACAAAGAGAGGATGAGGTACACACCCCTTTTTTAGATTGGGAACCCAGATCTGTGAGGAGACGGTTTTAAAGAGAATAAAGAAACATAAAAGAGGTAAAAGAGCTGGTGTTAAAAATAAGAAGAAAAATCTTTTTACCAGCCAGGAGAATGTTCCTCCAAGTGAAGAAACATCCTCCATAAAAATCTTCAATCTCAGCAAAAAGACACTCACAAAGGAAGAAACTAGTGTCTTAAGGAAAGGCTTAAAATATACCCCTACTAGCAAAATGGATCCCTTTGAATTTTTTATTGATTTGGAAAAATTCACTCGGAAGTTAACTATTAAGAAATTCTTTTTAAGTAAGGATGGGGATAAAACATTAAGCACCGAAAATGGAGGTTTCTCTAATTCGGTATTTAAGCCAAAATCCACTTTTTACCCTGCCCATTGTCAAGGGAGCTCTATTGATTGTTTCAACAAGGTCGTAAATGAGGAAGTTGAAAAAGTATTACAAAAAAAGAATAAAACATTTTACCTCACGAATAAGGTTCCTTATTCGTGAGGTTAAATTTTTTAACCTTGAAATCCTTAAGAGATGATAAAGAACTTATTATTAAACCGGCAGATAAGGGTGGAGGGGTGGTCCTTATAGACAAAGTGGACTATATGGCAGAAATTTCTAAACAACTTTCTAGTGGTGGCACTTATAACAAACAGAAGAACGACCCCACCCTGAGAATCCAAAAAGATCTGATAGATCTTACGAAGGAGGCGGTATCCAATGGTGCTCTGAGTCAATCAGAGTCTGACTTTATTAATATTGTACATTCATCAGTACCCACCATTTATGTTCTGCCCAAAGTCCATAAGGACCCCCTCCACCCACCAGTAATACCGATTGTGTCGGGTGTGAATAGCATCACATCCAATTTATCGGCGGTCATTGATGCTTATCTGCAACCACTCGTTAAAGAAACGAGAGCCTATCTTAAGGACACTGGAGAAGTTTTACGTACCTTGGGCCATTTTGAATGGAATGAGGATTTTATAATGGTCAGTGGGGATGTATCTACTCTGTATACCATTATAGACATTGATCTGGGTATTAAAGCAGTCCATTATTTTCTAGAAAAAAAGCACTTAATCTATAGATATAAAGAATTTCTTAATCAAGAGTATTAAATTCATTTTAACCAATAATTATTTTTACTACAATGGTTTTTATTACTTACAGATGGTTGGCACCGCCATGGCCACCAGATTCGCGCCCAGTTATGCAAACCTTTTTATGGCGTATTGGGAGGATACGATGGTTTGGCATGATGGAATTCTGGGCGCGAATCTGGTGTCATGGCAAAGGTACATTGATGATATACTGTTTGTATGGAATGGTACCCAAAATGACCTTATAAAGTTTTTTGAAGTTTTAAATTCCAATGATTTTAATATTACAATTTCTTTTAATTGGAGTAAAAATTAAATATTCTTCCTAGATTTGTGTATTTATATAAAAGAAGGCACTTTACAAACTAAAACATAGAAAATCTACTGACTCGAACAGTTATATAGACAAACGTAGTCTTCATCATAGGAACTGGCTCGATGGTATACCGTGTGGGCAGTTCCTAAGGGTGAGACGTAACTGTACCGAAACCACCATTTGTGAGGTACAGATGGAAGAAATGGGTGATCTTTTTATAGAAAAAGGTTATGAAAAGGCTTCTATAGAAAAAGCTAAAGTGAAAGCCTTAAATATCGATAGACAGAGTCTTCTAAATGGGAAATCAAGAGATAAGAATAATGACAATAGATGTGCCCGATCTCTTAAGGATAAACTTGTTAATAGTGCAATCGAGGAAGTAAAAAGAACGAGTATCAGAACTGTTGGGTTCCACAGATGTGGCTTATGTACTATATGTAAATTAGTGAAAGGACCCAGCAAAATAAGAGAGTTCTGTGTGAAAGACAATGTCTATCCAATTAAATAATTTCTTACTTGCAATTCGAAAAATGTGATATACGGTCTTGAATGTATATGTGGCCTAGTTTATATAGGGAAGACCAGCAGAAATTTAAAAATAAGATTGGCGGAACACACCTATAATATCAGGAAAGGTTTAGAGAGCCATACCGTATCTTCACATTTTAAGAAGGTTCACAATTATAATCCAGCTGCCATTAAAGCCTTTTGGGGTATAGAAGGGGTCACTTCATCTTGGAGAAATAAAGATATTGAAAGTAAACTAGCTAAATCTGAAATGAAGTGGATTTTTAAATTAAAAACCCTAACCCCAGAAGGTTTAAATGGGGATTTTGAATTAAAATGGTTTTTATAATTTTAGGTTTTTGCTATTATCTGAGTATTTATGAACCACCTTTTTCTTTGATATATCCCTTTTATAGTTCTCAACATGTCTCTATATTTTTTTTATATATTTAAGTATATGTATTTTTTAATATATATATTTTTTTGTTTTTAATTACATGTTATGTTTATGGACTTGGACTCATTTGGACTAAAGAGACTCCATTCTAAACTATGGAACTTTGTATTCGGGACCCCTTTTTGTGGACACCAGCCAATAAAATGCATAAGGAACTTCCGGACATTGTAGGTGGAACGCATAGTGAACTTCCGGATATCGGCGGTGGAACGCATATTGACTTCCGGTTCCGGTTAGCGGAACTTCCGGTGACGGACGTCCCGGCCGGGAATTCTGGGCGGAAAAAACGCCACATGTGGACATTATCTCTTAATTATGTTTGAGTATAAATATTTGTGTTTTTCCCATTCACCACTATGCTCCTGACGAAGGACCGCAGCTGTCCGAAACGCGTTGAGCAGTTGGTGATTTAGGACTGAGGGTGATATGACCTGGGTCGTTAAATCTACTCTTTGCACTTCTATGGTATCCGGAACCTTCAGTGCAGCCTGACCATCTTCGGAGGGTAATTCTGACTACCAGTAACGACAGCACCCCGCCTTCCACTTGCAGTGGTTATATGCTTGTTTGTTTTTTTAAATTGTGAGTTTCTTGTGTAAAATAAATCCTTTGTCCCCCATAAGTGGATCTGCACTATGATCTTTTTTCTTTGTTTGAGATAAGGAAATTGATTCACAGAACCAAAAGGCATATGGATTACGGGACATTTGGAACACAGAAACCTCTTCATTAGGATTTTATCCTATTAAGCCTATCAGGATATTTTCATGTAAGAATTTTTTTAGGAAGAGGGTGATGCCAGGGAGAGAGAGGGTGACAGGAAGGGGGTGATGCCAGTGAAAGGGTGACAGCAGTAGGTGACAGGGAGAGGGTGATGACAGGAAGAGGGTGACAGCAGTCGGTGCCAACTGTGGGTGACAGGCAGAGAGTGGTGCCAGAGAGAGAGAGTGACAGGAAGACTGTGACTCCAGGGAGAGGGAAACAAAAAGAGGGTGATGCTAGGGAGAGGGTGACAGGGAGAGGGTGACAGCAGTGGGTGACAGTAGAAGGTGAGAGGGAGAGGGTGATACTAAGGAGAGCACATTACTGTCCCACTCTGTTGGCAGTATAGCATAGAACATAAGCGTACAGCTGTCAGAACAGGCTGTGTTTGTGGATCCATTGGACTCTGACCAACCTATAGGAGCAGATGCCCCTGAGTGCTGGAAACAAGGAGGATGAAGATAATTCCTTTTCATATATTCATTAAGGATAACCGATCAGAATGAGACTGTGGGAAGACTGAGACTAATTCGTTTCGGATTGGGAAACTGCAGGGAATGAATTTACTGAATGATACGAGGCCGAGATTGAAGATCTGTGAAGAATATACTTAGGTTGATATAAAGACGAGATTGAAGAACTGTGAAGTTGAGTAATGCGAAGGCGAGGCTTAAGAACTGTGAAGACTGTTAGCCGGATGATGTGAAAACATGAATGTGGACCTGTGAAGACTGGTTGCTGGATGATGCGATTACATGAATGAAGAACAGTGAAGACTGGTTGCTGGATGATGCAAAGACGTGAATGAAGAACAATGAAGACTGGTTGCTGGATGATACGAAGATGTGAATGAAGAACTGTGAAGACTGGTTGCTGCATGATGTGAAGACGTGAATGAAGAACAGTGAAGACTGGTTGCTGGGTGATAAGAAGATGTGAATGAAGAACTGTGAAGACTGGTTGCTGGATGATGCAAAGATGTGAATGAAGAACTGTGAAGACTGGTTGCAGGATGATGCGAAGATGGGAATGAAGAGCACAGGCTGAAGCTGGCGAACCACCGTGAGAATCCTGCGGAATCCGAAGGCACCGGTTGGAGAGCGGTTGACCGTGACCGCGCACTGGAGAGCTGGCGAACGTTGTGCAGCGAGAGTCGGCTGATAACTCGGAGAGTGACGGGACCAATTAACAAGAGATGCACAGAACAAACTGCGGGAGAACAGAGCTAAGGCACAGAGTAACCACAGCAAAGCACTGGCGCAGAATGCAATAATCCCAGCCTATTTATAAGCAGCAGGAAAACCGGATTGGCTGACACTCACCCATCACTCTCATTGGTGCTGCCCTTGGTCTCCAGCATGACCGTTCCCAGCACTGCAGACACGCCAGGAAGCTGCAGGCCACTAGGTCCTCCCTCCAGTCTCCAGAACCGTCACTCCCGCTGCTGACCCAGCCTGCTCGTCCTCCAGCACTTCCTAGCTCCACCTGTATAGGGCCACAGGCTAGCTGGGGTTATTACTCTGGTATCAGGGCTCCAGGTGTGGCTGTGAGCAGGGTCGGTGCATGGTAGCCCTGTGCACTAGGCTACATTTTAGCCTACCACCCATCCTCCCACAAAAATCCGCACAAGTGACTTATTGGAAAAGCTAGTAAGTAGACTCTAGGGCAGCACCAGAGTCTACTTACTTGCACCACCAGCTAGGGAGAAGGGAACCTGGATGGAGATGGCAAACGGACTCCCTCCTTTCTGAATGCACCTTTGTGTGGGATTGGTATGGGATCCCGTTGCACAGGATGCCTAATGTCAGTATACCGACATCGGCATCCTGTACGCAAAAATGCTGGCAGGGAGGGGCGAGCGCAATGAAGCCTCTTGCAGGTTTGCTGCGCTCGCCACGCTGCGGCTCGGTGGCAAGCTTCACTCGCAACAGGTTCTATTCTCCTTCTATGGGTCTCGTGGATGGTGTTCCGGCGGCGGTAAAGTACCCCTGTTGGGATCCCGGCATCAGTATTGAGACAGCTGGAATCCTGATGGGCGATTTATTAACCGCATACCCCATGTGTGTGAGGGTGTGTGTAAAAAAAATAAATAAATCCCATGTGCTCGGTATGTACATGGAAAACAGTAATACATACTCTGCCTCAACTTTTACAAAACATCACTACCCGCCCCCCCACACACACCATACCCAAATAACTTCAGTATATGATAAAACAAGATAGTACACAACCCCATGATAGTGATACAACCCACACCCCACATAATATTATTTACCAACCCACTCCCCTACAGATAATACTAACACAACACCCCTAGATAATATTCATATATATCCCAACCCCCATATATAAAAACACCCATCCCCCCACAGATAGTTACCTCTGATTGTAGGAGGTTGCAGTCTCTATATATTCCCTGGTTCACCCCACGAAGCTGGCGCGGAAGGAATCAGATCTTCCCAACCAAAGCAGGAAAGGGGCATGGCCTCAAGCGTGAGGGGGTGGGGCCTCAGGAGGGGATGAAGAAGGGATATATGGCTGCAGCAGATTGGTGGCTGATAGGGAAGGGGCGGGCATTGGGCACTGCTGCTACTGGCTGTGCTGCAGCAGACATGTCAGATTGTGACATGTCTGCATTCTCAGCCAGACAGCAACTGAAAGGGGTGGGGGGCAGCGGCCGCAACTTACAGTATACATCACTGCCGTACATATTTAGTAAACTAAGGGGGGGGGGTGCATCTGCATGTGACAGGGGCGTGCTTTCATATGAGCTGAAAGCACGTCCCTTCCAAAGCGGCACTACTGTTAGGTGCCGCTTCTGCTACTTTTTTTAATGGGCTTTTACTGCCCAATGCTTGGCGCCGCCACACACTTCCTGCCCTTTACACTGACAGCGAGAGGTACTGAGAGGGGTGCCTCCATAACACATTTACCACAATTTTAAAACAGGAAAAAATGATTAAAATAATATCAAGGCTAAAGCAGATACTTATGACACAGAATATGTCTCATAAGTATCAGTGTTTGTATTATTGTAATCATTAATGACAGGGGAGGCTGGCACTGTCTCCCCTGACTGCACAACCCTGCTGAGGACCGAGTTTGTGAAGCTATGATCTATTGTACATAGTAATTAGCATGCAGTCACAACAGTATTTTCTGTTCCTAGACATTTAGACTGATTAATAAGGTTTATTATTTCATTTTTACAAGTCTCCAACAGTTCATATAATATGTTAATGTTCCTTTATGCTTATCCTGTTCTTATTTATATCACAGAGATGTATAACAGCCATTACACAATAATTAGGAGCTTGTTGTTGTTATGATTCCCGTACTCCAGACCAGCGGAGATCGTATGGCTGAGGTCAGAGTACTGGGAAGATATGCTGGTTGTGGGAGCAGGAAAGCCTAGTAACCCCTGGCGCCCTAACTCCGTTGTCTCGCCCGTGTTATCAGAAATCCCCTGCGAGACTATGGTTGCTTGAGCCCATGGCAGCCGCGTTCGAAGGGCGGATTTTGTCTGCCCAACCCCGATGCCCCCTCAGGTCTTAATGGGAGACAAAGGGAAATCCGAGACAGGGTGATAACAAGGGGCCCTCTGACTAAGCAACCAGGCCAGGGGTTACAAGCTAACTAACTAAATCAAAAGGTATGTGCGGACTAGCCGCCAGGGAAAAGGACAACCAAAGATCCACTGATCCGTTACTCCTATCCAGCACCGCTGGATACCAGAGTGGATCAGGGAGAGCGGAATCCTCCGCAAAAGCTCCAGGACACAAATATACTAAATAATAAACAGTAAGCGGACAAGCCACAACACACGGCTGCGCCGTGACTCACGAACACCACAAGATGTTATCTCTTGCAGCTGGCCTGCTGCATGACTAAGCTGACAAGATGCAATCAGCAGCCAGATGAGGCTGAACACATGGGAACAAGCTGCAATTGCACAGACTCACCAGCGGCAGCAGACAAGAGTAATCCAAAACAGAGCAATGGGAAATCCTGGCATGCAAGACAACTAAATAAACATAAAATAGGAATGAACCACTACCTGTGGTTCATAACAGTATCCCCTCCTTAAGGGTGAGCTCCGAGCACACCATGACACCCACGGGGAACATAAACAGAAGTATAACATGAAATACAGAACAAAACTGCAAAACAGGAATGAGCCACAGCCGTGGCTCATAACAGTACCCCCCCCTTGAGGAGGGGTCAAAAGACCCCAAAATTCAGACTATCCAGAACAAGGGATACAAAAAAAAAACCTGACACATTGGTCTAACAGACACGAAAACAGAAACAAGCTGCAACCACAGCTTGTAACAGTGCCCTCCCCTTGATGGTGGCCACTGGACACAAGACAAGGGAAAAAAAATCTTTTTTTTTTTTTTTTTTATCAAGGCAAGAGTCAAAAAATTATTTCTTTTTCTTCTTCTTCTTTTTACAAAGCTCTTTAGGTCTGACCAAGGTAATTCCCCAAACATTGTCTGAACTGATGGTACCACCCAGCAAGGCTGCGTTCAAATCAGAGACAGGTCTCTTACCCTTGGGAGCTGAACTTTCTGGTAAAGTACTATTATTAGAAGAAGTAGTCAGAAAAGCACATCCTGCAGTCACAACAACGGGCTGAGACTCCTGTGCCGAGTTTACAGTATTTTGTGGACTCTCAGCAGATAAGACGGGTGACTTAGAGGAACCTGAACCAATTTCTTTGGAACCATATCTTTTAATAATTGCATCACTGAATGCTGGGGGATCCTGAAGAATGGGATCTTCAGCTTTCATAAGGCTGGTCGCCCACTCAAAAGGCTCTCCTCTAAAAGAATAAATAAGATAGAGCACAAGGTTCTCTGGAGTGATGCCCAGAAATGGTCTAGACAACATAATAATGTAATAGTGTTTGTAAAGCGCCAGAAATTGGGCTAAGTCCCCATCAAAGATTATGGATGTTGAGATATCAGAGTCAGGATCTGTTTCCTTCTCATCTGACTGACTGGAGTGCTTTGCTAGGACCTGGTCACTATTGACCTTACTCGAGGCTGAGACTCTCTGAACCCCACCCGGGGCTGAGACTCTCTGAACCCCACCCGGGGCTGAGACTTTCTGAACCCCACCCGGGGCTGAGACTTTCTGAACCCCACCCGAGGCAGTGACTTTCTGAACCCCACCCGGGGCAGTGACTTTCTGAACCCCACCCAGGGCAGTGACTTTCTGAACCCCACCCGGGGCAGTGGCCTCCGGGAACCCCGCTGGGGCAGTGGCCTCCGGGAACCCCGCTGGGGCAGTGGCCTCCGGGAACCCCGCTGGGGCAGTGGCCTCCGGGAACCCCGCTGGGGCAGTGGCCTCCGGGAACCCCGCTGGGGCAGTGGCCTCCGGGAACCCCGCTGGGGCCAGCACCTCGGATTCTATTACTGGGACCGGGTCGTTGGCCTCCCTGACTGGGATCGGGCCATCGGCCTCCCTCTCTGAGTCGATAATAATCGAAAGTTCTCCCGGAACTATGACTTCCGGGACTTTTGCTGAAGCAATAACGTTCAGATCCTCCACTAATGCTATGCTTCTTAAGTTCTTTCCTGGGGAAGCGACTTCTAGACCCTTCTTTGGGGCTGCGTCTCTCGAGACCCCACTTGGGGATATTACTTCAAAGATCCCTTCTGGGGTTTTGCTTCTCGAGTTCCCTTCAAGAACTATGGTTTTAGATACCCTTTCTGAGGTTGCGCTCCTCAAGTCCCTACCTGGGGTAACAGCTTCTGAGACCCCTTCTGGTATGGAAACCTGAGCTACAATATTTGATGTCCCTCTATAAGCTTGGGCATCGGGTACCGCTCCAGCACTCTGGGCATCGGGTACCGCTCCAGCACTCTGGGCATCGGGTACCGCTCCAGCACTCTGGGCATCGGGTACCGCTCCAGCACTCTGGGCATCGGGTACCGCTCCAGCACTCTGGGCATCGGGTACCGCTCCAGCACTCTGGGCATCGGGTACCACTCCAGCACTCTGGGCATCGGGTACCGCTCCAGCACTCTGGGCATCGGGTACCGCTCCAGGACCCTGGGCTACGGGCACCGCTCCAGGACCCTGGGCTACGGGCACCACTCCAGGACCCTGGGCTACGGGCACCACTCCAGGACCCTGGGCTACGGGCACCACTCCAGGACCCTGGGCTACGGGCACCACTCCAGGACCCTGGGCTACGGGCACCACTCCAGGACCCTGGGCTACGGGCACCACTCCAGGACCCTGGGCTACGGGCACCACTCCAGGACCCTGGGCTACGGGCACCACTCCAGGGACTTGCAACTCCGCTTCCACAGGAACCTCAAGAGAGGAGAGAGACATTCTCTTTTGATTCCTGAATCTATAATGGGGCTCCCTTGCCCAAGGACCCCAATTATAGGACAGAGAGCTTTTTTGTGTGGGTTGTGTGACAAGTACCTCTGCCACAGTAGAGACAGGAGTAGGTCTTATATCATGACTCAACTTGGCCAGAGGGCAAGACTCGTCACAACACTTTGGCTTGCGCAACTCACAGGTCTGCAGATAATGGCCTAAACCCCCACAATATAGGCATAAGTTTAAGTTTCTGCGACGCAGACGCTCCTCTTCTGAGAGCCTGGGCCGCAGAAAACTTTTAAACTTTTTCTCTTCAATTAAACCAGAGGATTCTCTTGTCACCATACTGTGAACAAGAGTCTCTTTAGAGATAGATGTACTCTCAACGACTTCTGGCAAAATAAGCAAGATTTTAGTCAGAAGGTTTTGCAGTTGCTTTAGGGATTGCTGCAAAACTTCTAGTCGCTCTGGTCTCAAAGCACTGAATACAGAGTTCAGGGCTGCGAGAGATGCCTGCAGGGCTTGCATAGTAGACATAGGAGGATTTAAAACTAGACAAGACAAGACAAGGCAAGACAAGGCAAGGCAAGACAAGGCAAGGCAAGGCAAGGCAAGACAAGGCAAGACTAAATTTTGCTAAACAAAACAAGACTTTTTTTTTTTTTAAACACCGGACTGGATTCTAAACACCGGACTGGATTCTAAACACCGGACTGGATTCTAAACACCGGACTGGATTCTAAACACCGGACTGGATTCTAAACACTGGACTGGATTCTAAACACCGGACTGGATTGGATTCTAAACACCGGACTGGATTGGATTCTAAACACCGGACTGGATTCTAGACTAGACACTGGACTGGGCCAAAAAAGAAAAAAAAAAGTTTTATTTCTTTTTTGTGGTATGGCTGATGATAATGTTATGATTCCCGTACTCCAGACCAGCGGAGATCGTATGGCTGAGGTCAGAGTACTGGGAAGATATGCTGGTTGTGGGAGCAGGAAAGCCTAGTAACCCCTGGCGCCCTAACTCCGTTGTCTCGCCCGTGTTATCAGAAATCCCCTGCGAGACTATGGTTGCTTGAGCCCATGGCAGCCGCGTTCGAAGGGCGGATTATGTCTGCCCAACCCCGATGCCCCCTCAGGTCTTAATGGGAGACAAAGGGAAATCCGAGACAGGGTGATAACAAGGGGCCCTCTGACTAAGCAACCAGGCCAGGGGTTACAAGCTAACTAACTAAATCAAAAGGTATGTGCGGACTAGCCGCCAGGGAAAAGGACAACCAAAGATCCACTGATCCGTTACTCCTATCCAGCACCGCTGGATACCAGAGTGGATCAGGGAGAGCGGAATCCTCCGCAAAAGCTCCAGGACACAAATATACTAAATAATAAACAGTAAGCGGACAAGCCGCAACACACGGCTGCGCCGTGACTCACGAACACCACAAGATGTTAAAGGTGCTCAGTCAGACTCCAGGAAAAGATGACAAATCTCTGAGTACAGGACCACTGAGGACAGGAACAACCGGCTTGAGCAGGACTGGATACTTTCTGCAACTGACATAGGCAAACAGGAAGCTGCCGACACCGACTTTCAGAACTGGAGGACAGGCAGAATCCACTGGAACTCAGGGTAGGACACGGGATCAGACACAGGGACTGACACAGGAATCCACACAGGGACTGACAGGAACCAGCTCAAACTTAAAGCAGACTGCAAACCAAGGAATATCATCAGCATCTGCTAACTGCAGTGAGCCAGCATATATCAGAGAGGCCTAATTAATTATCTCTTGCAGCTGGCCTGCTGCATGACTAAGCTGACAAGATGCAATCAGCAGCCAGATGAGGCTGAACACATGGGAACAAGCTGCAATTGCACAGACTCACCAGCGGCTGCAGACAAGAGTAATCCAAAACAGAGCAATGGGAAATCCTGGCATGCAAGACAACTAAATAAACATAAAATAGGAATGAACCACTACCTGTGGTTCATAACAGTTGTATGTGATTAATGAAGGTAATTACCTTATGCTGCTAATATAGTATATACTTTCTGTCCATGATTTTCTTATTCATATCTCAATAGTTTAAACAGTGTCAGTCCACTTGCTACTAATGTATTTCAGTGTATACTTGTCCTTGTAACATCTTTTGTTATGCACAATTATGGTGGCCAAACCTGGGATCGTCGAGATCCCAGGATTTAGGGCCAAAAACGGACGGGATTCAATCCCAAAATTGGAAGGTCCAATCCCGGCGATTGAGGGATCAGTGTTGAGCGTCCACAGGATGCCCAGACGCTGCCCGGCTTCTGGCTCTCCAGCGTAGCGTGAGGTCACACTGTGCCACTGCCGCTGGGGGAAAGAGAGTGGCTGTGGAGTTTCCCACCCATCCACCCGCGGTATCCGGTTATAGTTATGTGTGCAGGGTGAGGGGGCGGCCACATAGTTAAAAGCCAATCCCGGGAATCCCGGGATTGGCCATTTTTCAATCCCAATACCCGGGATTGAAAAAATGGCCCGGGTTTGGCTTCCCTATGCACAATAGCAAATGGCAGTCAACAGTTCAATATTAGGCTGCTATGTTATACTAATATTCTCTGTAATGCACTGCGGAATATGTGTGCATTATATAAATAACTGATAATAATAATAATAATAATAATAATAATAATAATTATTATTATTATTATTATTATTATTATTATTATATGCTTTAGAGAGTATACATTTTCTGCCCACAATGGGCCTGATTCAGATTTGTAAGTAAAGCAAAAAATGACAGTAACTTTGTGTCTGGAGCAAACCATGTTGAAATGCAAGTAGAGCAAATACTGTACATTTATATATTTTTTCTGTGCAAGGTAAATACTGGCTGCTTTTGCATGTAGCCCACAGCTTTATTTTTGCACTGCAATTTAGATTTCAGTTTGAACACACCCTACCCAAATCTTACTCTCTCTGCACATGTTACATCTGCCCCACTTACAGTGCAACATGGTTTTGCCCAGTTGCTTGCTTTGTTGCTTTGCAAATCAGAATCAGGCCCTATGTTCTTATTCATATCTCAATAGTATGTCACAGCCATTTATAATTGGGCTGCTTTGTGATGTCAGTTTAAATCCTGAGCTGCATGTTGCTAATGTGTTTCCATGTATACTTTTTCCTGCAGTTTTTCTCATTATATCATCGTAGAGCATAGCAGTCAATAATTCAATAAATTTATATCCTTTGTTATACAATGTTGTTACAAACTTTAGATAACGATACTTTTTTTTAAATAAGGGTTTCCTATGCTTTCAGCCATTTGCTGTTCATATAAATTGAGTAGAGACAAATATATCATGATATGAGATTTTCCAAGTGCTCATGTAATTATATATCAGAATTTAAAGGACATATAAATAATGTATATACAAATATTGGAATATACTGTATAAACCAAATGATTATTGATATAGTCAGAATACTTATATGGATATGTAATATATGTTTCTAAGTTTCTATGACTAAGTCAAAAATGTTCTGTGTGTGTATTTTGTCACATGACCGATATTAACATGATAACACAATTCATTCCAACCACACTGGAGCATTTCCACGTCAACACTCGCAACAATTGCTGTGATGCATTTCTTAAGATCTTCATATTATTTACACTTACAGGAAGTGGAGGAACAAGAAAAATTCACAGATGGAATGAAAGTTTTTCTGACTGCAGCTGTTCATGACATCAGCATCGCGTGAGCAGCTGTTGCATCATGTAAAGAAAATGGCTGCTACACCGGTAGAGAAGGCATTTTGTGTACTAGAATTAGCAAAAAAAACTCTGTTACTACAGCAGCATTTTAGAACATAATATGGGAAACCTCCACCAACAAGGCAGTCCATCTACGACTAGAGCAAGTAATTTACGAACACTGGTTGTTTACGCAAAGGGAAAAGTTCTGGAAGGCTACCTGTATCAATGGAACAAGTGGCTCATGTCTGTGAGATCTACACACGCACCCCTAAGGAGCTGACAACACATGCAAGTTTAGAATTACAGATTCCACAACAAACTTTATGGAAAATTTAGCAGAAATGTTTACAAACTCATACGTCATTGGACGTGTTTGGACTGAATTGGATCACTGTATTAATATCTGTCATGTGACAAGAGGCTCACACATAGAACATTACTAACTCAGTCATAGAAACTTACAGATATATACTGCATATCCATTTAAGTATTTTGACTATATCAATAATACTTTGGTATATATAAAACATTGAAAGTGTCTATTTTTTATAGTCACCCTGTATATTCCAGTATCTGTACATGCATTATTTGTATGTCCTTTAAGGTCTAATATATAATTACATGAACAATCTCATATCATGATATATTTGTCTCTAATTAATTTTTATCAGAGTATGTGAACAGCAAATGGCCAAAACCATAGGAAAACCTTATCAAATAAAATGAATTGTTGCGTCAAGTTTCTTGATGTTGATCTTGGAATGTAACAAGCACAAACATACAATAATGACCTCGGGTTGAAAACCCTCAGCAGCAAAGGGATTAAACATTTACAAAAGATTACTAATTAAATATCACTAAACCACAGCAAACAATAAAATGTTTTTTTATTATTATTATTATTATTTTTATTTTATTTTAATAGAACCACAAGGGTTTCACACTTACCTAGTACTTAAGCAGGAACAAAACAAAAAGAACAAAACAATGCAAAAGACTTACAGTACAAAACATTGCAGAACATGGAAAACACGATGTATGATGAACATTGTTTCATATGCAGTCATAACACAGAAGTAGCACAGTCTGTTGATCCCAAAGGTTTGGTGCCATTGTGGGCAGTAGGGGAAGAACAGATGATAGTAAAAGTGAGGGAAGGAGAAGCAGATGAGGGAAGAGGAAAAACATACTGTATACATATATAAAAATAGTTGCTGTGTACTATTCAATGCCTGAATTATAGTTGCCTAACACATTTCTGCGTGACTGATTATGAAAATGTTTGATTGACTAGTCTTTGGTCTATAAATTGGAGTTTTGGGGATATACTGTAGGGCCCATATTTGCAAGGAAACATCTGCGCAATTCTGTATTATTAAAATTCTAATGCAGCAACAGGCATTTGCAGGAGGTAGACACCTCCTGATAGCATTAGCAAGGATCTGAGTACTGCATTTGAGGACGCAGCCTTAGCTCACCATCGTGACCATTGCCATCATCAGTTGCGATTCGCAATAGTTACAGGCACCGGCCAGCCTGAAGCTTACTCAGGCTGGCCGTTGATACGGCCATATGTATACTATAGAACTATGGTCCTGATTCATATTTCTATGCAATCCTGACGGTTTGTGTACAAATACGATGTGTATGGGTCTGTGTCAGTGCATGACCCATTCTGAGCATGTGCAGAGCGGGTCTTATGGTGTTGCTCACAGCCCCTTGTCAGTTGCAGCATGACTGACATGCACCCAGCACTGTTCTTAAAATTAGGAGTGTATTGCCCCCCGTTTTGAAGGCATGTTGGATCCAGAGTTTGCTTCAACGGATGAAAAACTTCCTGGACTCTGGTGTCCTGATCCGATGGCTAGCCCTAAGTAAGCTAAAGGTTAAGCAGGCTGGCAGGTACCTTTAACTAATCCGACTCATGACTGATGGTCACAATGGTGATCCAACGCTGCGTCCTCAGATGCAGCACTCAGGTCCTTACTAATACTAACAGGAGGCATCTATAATACCTCCTGCTGCATTAGAATTTTAATGATACAGAATTGCACAGACGCTTCCTTGCAGCTATGCAATTCCTTACAAACATAAATTGGGCCCTACAGTATATCCCCAATACTCCAATAATACCCCTTTCAGATTGACAATAGCCGGGTCGCACCTGGGAATGTGTACACGGGTGCTTCCTAGGTGCGACCCGGCTTGATACCCCTTCAAACTTGTGGCCCGGCACGGCATATTGCCGGGTTGATGATGTCACCGCTGACGCAACTGGAGGCTGTGTTTGGAGATAATCATCTCCAAGCACCGCCTCCTCCTATGCAGAGAACGGGTGCCGGGTCGCCTTGACCCGACTTACCCATTCACACTGCATGCATCCCGGGTCTATTCTAGCTTCAACCCAGGTCGAGACCTGGGATGAAATGCCGGGGCGCTCAACCCGGGATATTCTTTCAGTACCCTTTCACACTGAGCAAATTTCCGGGTTGATGCGCGTTCATGTGCAATAACCCGGGAAATATTTGTCAGTCTGAAAGGGGTATTAACAGACCTAAGGCTAGTCAAATTATACATTTTGGTAATCAGGCACACAGAAATGTGTTCTACAACTACAATACAAGCACTGAATAGTACACAGCAACAATTTTATTATAAGATGATGTTTTTCCCCTTCCTTCATCTGCTTCTCCTTCCATCACATACTATCATCGGGTGGTCTTCAGTTTGCCGAATGTCGGGATCCCGGCGCACACTATACCGGCGCCGGAATCCCGACACCCGGCATACCGGCACATATTCTCCCCTGGAGGGAGAATAAAATAGCGTGGCGCGCATAGCGCGCCAACGTGCCCGCAAGGGGCTCATTTGCGCTCACCACGGTGTCGGTATGCCGGCGGTCGGTCTCCCGGCGCCGGTATGCTGGTCGCCGGGAACCCGACCGCCGGCATACCATACTACACCCCTATCATCTGTCCTTCCCCCACTGCCCACAATGGCACCAACCTCCTGGGTTCAACAGACTGTGCTACTTCTGTGCATAAGAAATAATGTTCATACATCTTGTTTTCCATATTCTCCAATGTTTTGCACTGTAAGTCTTTTGCATTGTTTTTTCTTCTTGTTTTGTTTTTGCTTATGTACTTTTTAAGGCATTGCAAAACCTTTGTGGTTCTATTTACATATTAATAATAATAATAATAATAATAATAATAATGATGACACTTCTTTCAATTGTATTATTGTTTGCTGTGTTTTAATTATATTTAATTAGTATTCTTTTATAAATGTTTAACTCCTTTGCTGCTGACGGTTTTTTCAACCCGAGATCATTATACGATGCTTGCACTTGCTGCATTCCAACATCAATATTAAGTGGGTTTTTTTATGCTAAACCGACACAAATTATACCTTGTTGTTTTATCAAAATATCATGAGTCTTTCTGCTCATTACTAACACGTTCAAATAAAAAATGGAACTAAAAGTGTTTTTTTATTGATAAGTACAAAAGCAAATAATTTTTTTTATAAACACCAAAAATTAATACTTTCTGGTTCTTGCTTTGGTATTAATTCATTGTTTCAAAATTACAACTAGCATGATTCTATATCTAGGTTTTCATGAAAAAAATCTACCCTTCAAAATAATAATGAATTTATACATTTTGCTAATTTTTGCTTTCATGATTTAAAAGCTAATCATCTCTAGGCATAATATTGCAACCCAATAAGGGGGTAAATTTACTAAGGTGGGAGATTTTTTAGAACTGGTGATGTTGCCCATGGCAACCAATCAGATTCTACTTACCATTTATCTAGCTGCTTCTAGCAGATAATAGATATAATCTGATTGGTTGCTATGGGCAACAATCACCAGTTCTAAAAATCTCCCACCTTAGTAAATTTACCCCAAGGTCTACCATATTTTAAGCTAGGAGTCCTACTGCATTAATTAAGGGGATCCATTTTTTTTTATTTAACACAATATGGGGGCATCTGGGCTTAGAGCCACACCCCAATGTGTTGAATTGTTTTGGATGAGTGCAAGGCCGTAACTAGGTGTGTGCCGATGGTGCCTTGCCCACAGCGCAAATGCACTGAGGGAGAACCATCTGGCATCACACCTCCCCCCGCATGGCCTCTATCTCAGGCAGTCATTACTCACACTAGTCCCACCGACACCGCAGCCTGTCTTCCGCTGCCACCACCTCTGCAGCCGCCAGCTCCTGGTTCCCTGCGGCTCTGCCTCCTTTAACATTATTGCCTGACAGCCAGCCCTGGATGCCGGATCGTGCCCCCCTGGGCACTCCGGAGAGATGTGATGATGTCAGACGTCTCTCCCAGTCCTGGCTTACTCAATCTCCCACACTGCCCTTCACCCTGACCAGCTGCTAGTTGGGAGAGGAAGAGGACACTTAAGCGGGATGTGTTAATTCCGCTAGCGCACATAGGGACAGGCAGTCAGGGTGAGTAAAAACATTGGAGCTGGATGTCCCTTTTGTTGTAATGTGCATTTATTACTGTATCTCATGGTAGTCTTCTTTGTGGATTATTTAGTCTATTGTGCTTTATCCTTGTGGCTTGCTGAAAATGCGAACGCCTCTACCTGTCCATTGGGCGGAGGCTTTCGCAGGGCGGGGTAAGCAACGCTCCATTTCCTAGGTGGAGATGGAGCATAGTGGGGGCAGAAAGGGGGCAGAAAGATGGCGGCGGGCCTCCTGCGAGCGCAGCCAAGCTGCGTCGGCAGAAGGCCACCCTAATTTCTGCAATCAAGGAAACTTTTGTCATTAAAGGGAACTTTTGTCATAAGGTGTGGTCTTCTTAACCTATAGTTAACTCCTTTTGGAAGGAAGTACTCCATATTATAGTGTCCACCGGAGTACCTCAAGAGATGCTCACTCCTGTAGTATGTATACTAGCTGTGAATGATGAAGACGTGTTAGACAAGCATGCCAGACGATATGTTATTAATATGTGTATGCTTGCAAAAATCTGTATAGTGAGATCATGGATGGAAGCGGGTGGTACTAAATTAGGGGCATGGCTGTCTTTGCTTAATGAAGTCGCTTTCCATTAGAAATTTATATACATGGCTAGAAAAGCAGAGAAAAAGTACTATGACATTTGGGAAAGATGGATAGAATCACCATACAATCATCTAGAAGAGAGGCTTGTTGGGCCTAATATGTCTGCAGCTAGTGGTGTAGGATCAACATGATTATTTGTATTGGTACTCTCACTTAGTGATATGTATTTGAACTTATTTGTACTATTACCAAGTGAACTGTAACTACCTTAACCTGTAGTAAGATGCCACACTTCCAATGTTAACAACTTGGTATGGTTTAAATTAGAGATGTGCACCGGAAATTTTTCGGGATTTGGATTCGGTTCCGCGGCCGTGTTTTGGATTCGGACGCGTTTTGGCAAAACCTCCCTTAAATTTTTTTGTCAGATTCAGGTGATTTTTTTTTTCAAAACCCCCTCAAAAACAGCTAAAATCATAGAATTTGGGGGTAATTTTGATCCATAGTATTATTAATTTCAATAACCATAATTTCCACTCATTTCCAGTCTATTCTGAACACCTCACACCTCGCAATATTATTTTTAGTCCTAAAATTTGCACCGAGGTCGCTGGACGACAAAGCTAAGATACCCATTGGCCGGCACAAACAACCGGGCCCATCTAGGAGTGGCACTGCAGTGTCAGACAGGATGGTACTTAAAAAAATTGGCCCCAAACATCACATGATGCAAAGATAAATAAAAAAAAGAGGTGCAAGATGGAATCGTCCTTGGGCCCTCCCACCCACCCTTATGTTGTATAAACAGGACATGCACACTTTAACAAACCCATAATTTCAGCGACAGGGTCTGCCACACGACTGTGTCACACGCCAGGGGCAGCGGCCGCCGCGCTTACCCCTGCGTGTCCGCTGGTCTTCCTGGCGGTCCCTGCCTCCGGTGGTCACCGGGTCCTGGCGGCTGGCTGGTGCTGCTCCCAGCGGTTCCCCGGAGTGTGGGCGCCGCCATTACACCCAGCGTTCAAAATGAAGGAGGAGCTGTTGGCGGGTCACGTTCCGCTTGACTTGACAAGTGTCTCACCAGCAGGTCTTTGAACATCTGCAGACTTGTGTCTGCCGGAAAGAGAGATACAACGTAGGCTTTAAACCTAGGATCGAGCACGGTGGCCAAAATGAAGTGCTCTGATTTCAACAGATTGACCACCCGTGAATCCTGGTTAAGCGAATTAAGGGCTCCATCCACAAGTCCCACATGCCTAGCGGAATCGCTCTGTTTTAGCATCTCCTTCAATCTCTCCAGCTGCTTCTGTAAAAGCCTGATGAGGGGAATGACCTGACTCAGGCTGGCAGTGTCTGAACTGACTTCACGTGTGGCAAGTTCAAAGGGTTGCAGAACCTTGCACAACGTTGAAATCATTCTCCACTGTGCTTGAGTCAGGTGCATTCCCCCTCCTTTGCCTATATCATAGGCAGATGTATAGGCTTCCAGCATTCAGCGTACCTTCCTGCTGTACAGTCTCCAGTGTTCCCAGCATCCAGTGTATCTCTCTGCATACAGACTCCAGTGCTCCCAGCGTTCAGCGTGACTCCCAGCTGAACAGTCTCCAGTGTCTTTCACCACTCAGTGTGTTTCAGCATCGCTCACAAAACTTTCACCACTCAGTGTGTTTCAGCATCGCTCACAAGTCCTCGTCACTCAGTGCTCTTCAGCATCGCTCACAAGTCCTTTTCACTCAGTGCTCTTCAGCATCGTTCACAGGTCCTTCGTCACCTAGTGTTCTTCAGCATCGCTCTCAAGTCCTTTGTCTCACAGTGTTCTTCAGCATCGCTCTCAAGTCCTTTGTCTCACAGTGTTCTTCAGCATTGCTCTCAAGTCCTTGTCACTCTGTGAATCTCCAGTATCAACCACGAACTTTGTTCTGCATGAGGAAGACCTATATTCGGCCATCTCTACTCCGGCCCAACTGTGGTTCCTCTTTCCGATCACCGGAAGAACCCCCGAGTTCTCAACCCTCCCAACCCAGGTCAGTGACAGACTGTAGCTGAAATGACTGGTTGGTTTGGGCCCCCACCAAAAAAGAAGCAATCAATCTCTCCTTGCACAAACTGGTTCTACAGAGGCAAGATGTTGACCTCATCATCATCCTCCGATTCCTCACCCCTTTCACTGTGTACATCGCCCTCCTGACAGAGTATTAATTCGTCCCCACTGGAATCCACCATCACAGGTCCCTGTGTACTTTCTGGAGGCAATTGCTGGTAAATGTCTCCATGGAGGAATTGATTATAATTCATTTTGATGAACATCATCTTCTCCACATTTTGTGGAAGTAACCTCGTACGCCGATCGCTGACAAGGTGACCGCTGCACTAAACACTCTTTCGGAGTACACACTGGAGGGGGGGCAACTTAGGTAAAATAAAGCCAGTTTGTGCAAGGGCCTCCAAATTGCTGCAAGAAATTCCTAAAGTCCCTGTGAACTAACGGTGGATACCGGACGCACGTCTAACACCAACACAGCTGCCAAGGCCTGAGTTATCCGCTTTGCAACAGGATGACTGCTGTGATATTTCGTCTTCCTCGCAAAGGACTGTTGGACAGTCAATTGCTTACTGGAAGTAGTACAAGTGGTCTTCCGACTTCCCCTCTGGGATGACGATCGACTCCCAGCAGCAACAACAGCAGCGCCAGCAGCAGTAGGCATTACACTCAAGGATCCATCGGAGGAATCCCAGTCAGGAGAGGACTCATCAGACTTGCCAGTGACATGGCCTGCAGGACTATTGGAGTAACTGTCTAAGGAGGAAATTTGACACTGAGGGAGTTGGTGGTGTGGTTTGCAGGAGCTTGGGTACAAGAAGAAGAAGGATTTAGTTGTCAGTGGACTGCTTCTGCTATCACCCAAAGTTTTTGAACTTGTCAATGACTTCTGATGAATGCGCTCAGGTGACATATAAGGGAGGATGTTCCTAGGTGGTTAACGTCTTTACCCCTACTTATTACAGCTTGACAAAGGCAACACACGGCTTGACACCTGTTGGGGATTTGTGATTTAGAAGAATGCACAGTTCTTTGCTGGGCTTTTGCCAACTTAACTCTTTTCATTTTTCTAGTGGGAGGATGAGTGCTTTCATCCTCATGTGAAGCTGAACCACTAGCTATGAACATAGGCCAGGGCCTCAGCCGTTCCTTGCTACTCCGTGTCGTAAATGGCATATTGGCAAGTTTTACGCTTCTCCTCAGACGATTTTAATTTAGATTTTTGGGTCATCATTTTACTGAACGTTTGCTTTTTGGATTTTACACGCTCTCTACTATGACATTGGGCATCGGCCTTGGCAAACGGCGTTGATGGCATTTCATCGTTATTGCCATGACTAGTGGCAGTAGCTTCAGCACTAGGTGGAAGTGGATCTTGATCTTTCCCTATTTTACCCTCCACATTTTTGTTCTCCATTTTTTAATGTGTGGAATTATATGCCAGTAATATTATTATTATATCAATAGCAATGGCCTACTGTACTGTACTACTATATACTGCTCACAGCAATGCAGCACAGATATGGATACTTGAAGTGACACGGTGCTGCAAGGTATAGCAATGGCCTACTGTACTGTACTACTATATCTACTGGTGGTCACCAAAATGCTGCACTGTACTACTATATACTGCTCACAACAATGCAGCACAGATATGGATACTTGAAGTGACATGGAGCTGCAAGGTACAGCAATGGCCTACTTTACTGTACTACTTTATATACTGGTGGTCACCAAAATGCTGCACTGTACTACTATATACTGCTCACAACAATGCAGCACAGATATGGATACTTGAAGTGACACGGAGCTGCAAGATACAGCAATGGCCTACTGTACTGGACTACTATAATATACTGGTGGTCACCACAATGCAGCACACTGAGCACAGATATTTGCAGCACACTGAGCACAGATATTGAGCTTTTCAGGCAGAGAACGTAGCCACGTCCTCTCCGCTCGATCTCCAATGCACGAGTGAAAATGGCGGCGACGCACGGTTCTTTATATGGAATACTAATCTCGCGAGAATCCGACAGCGGGATGATGACGTTCGGCCTCGTTCGGGTTAACCGAGCAAGGCGGGAAGATCCGAGGCTGCCTCGGACCCGTGTAAAACACGTGAAGTTTGGGGGGGGTTCGGATCTCAACGAAACTAACCAACTCATCTCTAGTTTATATGGGATGCATTCAATATCCTGGCTGTTAGGATCCCGGTGCTCAGCATACTGGCGCCGGGATCCCAACCGCCAGGATACCTATTCCCTCTCTTGGGGTGTCCACGATAACCCTGGATGGAGAATAAATAGCGTATCACGCCACTTTGCCCGTAGCGTGGCAAGCGCAGTGAGCCCAAAAGGGGCTCTTTTGTGCTTGCCCTGCTGCCGCCATTCCGATGCCTGGCATCCTGCAGTCAGGATTCTGACCGCCAGGATGACGGGCGCCGGTATATAGATACCAACCCAGTTTATATTAACCTATATGTAATGTAGCCTTCACACTAACCATTTGTGTAAGTAAGAACCGAGACCACACATGTACTATTGTATATAATAATGTTTATTATTATTGTTATTGTAACCCATCTTTACTCTTTATATATATATTATTTAACAGAAGGTTACTGTAAGTGCCTCCACCTAGCAGAGCTGGAACTAGACTTTTTATCTATCTATCTATCTATCTATCTATCTATTTATCTATCTATCTATCTATCTAGTAGAGATGAGCGGGTTCGGTTCGTCGAGATCCGAACCCCCCCGAACTTCACGTGGTTTACACGGGTCCGAGGCAGCCTCGGTTCTTCCTGCCTAACATGCTAAACCCAAAAGGGGGAAAACATCATCATCCCGCTGTCGGATTCTCGCGAGATTCGCATTCCATATAAAGAGCCGCGCGTCGCTGCCATTTTCACTTGTGCATTGTCGAGATAGCGAGAGGACGTGGCTATGTTCTCTGCCTGAATAGCCCAATATCAGCTAAATCTCCGCTCAATATATGTGCTCAGTATCAGTGCTGCATTATGGTGACCAGTAAATATAGAGTAGTACAGTACAGTGGTCCATTGCTGTATTTTGCTGCCCCGTGTCAGTTCTATTATCCAGAACAGTGCTCAGTATCTGTGCTCATTATTATCATTGCTGCATTGTTGTGACCACTGACCAGTATATAGTAGCACAGTAAAAGCTGTATTTTGCTGCCCCATGTCAGTTCTATTATCCAGAACAGTGCTCCATATCTGTGCTCATTATTATCATTGCTGCATTGTGGTGACCACTGACCAGTATATAGCAGTACAGTACAGTAGTCCATTGCCATATTTTGCTGCCCCGTGTCAGTTCTATTATCCTGAACAGTGCTCAGTATCTGTGCTCATTATTATCATTGCTGCATTGTGGTGACCACTGACCAGTATATAGTAGTACAGTACTTTAGTCCAGTGCTGTATTTTGCTGCCCGTGTCAGTTCTATTATCCTGAATAGTGCTCAGTATCTGTGCTCATTTATTATCATTGCTGCATTGTGGTGACCTCTGACCAGTATATAGTAGTACAGTACAGTAGTCCATTGCTGTATTTTGCTGCCCCGTGTCAGTTCTATTATCTAGAACAGTGCTCAGTATCTGTGCTCATTATTATCATTGCTGCATTGCGGTGACCACTGACCAGTATATAGTAGTACAGTACAGTAGTCCAGTGCTGTATTTTCCTGCCCCGTGTCAGTTCTATTATCCAGAACAGTGCTCAGTATCTGTGCTCATTATTATCATTGCTTTATTGTGCTGACCATGACCAGTATATAGTAGTACAGTACAGTAGTCCAGTGCTGTATTTTGCTGCCCCGTTTCAGTTCTATTATCCTGAATAGTGCTCAGTATCTGTGTTCATTTATTATCATTGCTGCATTGTGGTCACCTCTGACCAGTATATAGTAGTACAGTACAGTAGTCCATTGCTGTATTTTGCTGCCCCGTGTCAATTCTATTATCCAGAACAGTGCTCAGTATCTGTGCTCATTATTATCATTGCTGCATTGTGGTGACCATTGACCAGCATATAGTAGTACAGTACAGTAGTCCATTGCTGTATTTTGCTGCCCCATGTCAGTTCTATTATCCAGAACAGTGCTCAGTATCTGTGCTGATTATTATCATTGCTGCATTGTGGTGACCACTGACCAGTATATAGTAGTACAGTAGTCCAGTGCTGTATTTTGCTGCCCCATGTCAGTTCTATTATCCTGAATAGTGCTCAGTATCTGTGCTCATTTATTATCATTGCTGCATTGTGGTGACCACTGACCAATATATAGTAGTACAGTAGTCCATTGCTGTATTTTGCTGCCCTGTGTCAGTTCTATTATCCAGAACAGTGCTCAGTATCTGTGCTCATTATTATCATTGCTGCATTGTGGTGACCACTGACCAGTATATAGTAGTACAGTACAGTAGTCCATTGCTGTATTTTTCTGTTCCATGTCAGTTCTATTATCCAGACAGTGCTCAGTATATGTGCTCAGCATCAGTGCTGCATTGTGGTGACTAAAAGTCCAGTGTCTTGTGCTGCATCTTGCTGCTGTAGGGTGTTGTGGTAGTGTCCTGTCACTGTGCATAGGTCATCATCATTCCAGTCACAGTGGTATCTTGTATCTATCTAGTGGTATCTAATTCCAGCCATTACTGCCGTCTAATTCCAGATATATTACTGGCATATAATTCCACACATTAAAAAATGGAGAACAAAAATGTGGAGGGTAAAATAGGGAAAGATCAAGATCCACTTCCACCTAGTGCTGAAGCTACTGCCACTAGTCATGGCAGTAACGATGAAATGCCATCAACGTCGTCTGCCGATGCCCAATGTTATAGTAGAGAGCATGTAAAATCCAAAAAACAAAATTCAGTAAATTGACCCAAAAATCTAAATTAGAAGCGTCTGAAGAGAAGCGTAAACTTGCCAATATGCCATTTACGACACGGAGTGGCAAGAAACGGCTGAGGCCCTGGCCTATGTTCATGGCTAGTGGTTCAGCTTCACATGAGGATGGAAGCACTCATCCTCCCGCTCGAAAAATGAAAAGAGTTAAGCTGGCAAAAGCCCGGCAAAGAACTGTGCGTTCTTCTAAATCACAAATCCCCAATGAGAGTCCAATTGTGTCGGTTGCGATGCCTGACCTTCCCATCACTGGACGGGAAGAGGTGGCTCCTTCCACCATTTGCACGCCCCCTGCAAGTGCTGGAAGGAGCACCCACAATCCAGTTCCTGATATTCAAATTGAAGATATCACTGTTGAAGTACACCAGGATAAAGATATGGGTGTTGCTGGCGCTGAGGAGGAAATTGACAAGGAGGATTCTGATGGAGAGGTGGTTTGTTTAAGTCAGGCACCCGGGGAGACACCTTTTGTCCGTGGGATGAATAAGGCCATTGACATGCCTGGTCAAAATACAAAAAAAAGCACCTCTTCGGTGTGGAATTATTTCAACAGAAATGCAGACAACTGGTGTCAAGGCATGCGTTGCCTTTGTCAAGCTGTAATAAGTAGGGGTAAGGACGTTAACCACCTAGGAACATCCTCCCTTATACATCACCTGGAGCGCATTCATCAGAAGTCATTGACAAGTTCAAAAACTTTGGGTGACAGTGGAAGCAGTCCACTGACAACTAAATCCCTTCCTCTTGTACCCAAGCTCCTGCAAACCACACCACCAACTCCCTCAGTGTCAATTTCCTCCTTAGACAGAAACACCAATAGTCCTGCAGGCCATGTCACTGGCAAGTCTGACGAGTCCTCTCCTAACTGGGATTCCTCCGATGGATCCTTGAGTGTAACGCCTACTGCTGCTGGTGCTGCTGTTGTTGCTGCTGGGAGTCGATCGTCATCCCAGAGGGGAAGTGGGAAGACCACTTGTACTACTTCTAGTAAGCAATTGACTGTCCAACAGTCCTTTGCGAGGAAGATGAAATATCACAGCAGTCATCCTGTTGCAAAGTGGATAACTCAGGCCTTGACAACTATGTTGGTGTTAGACGTGCATCCAGTATCCGCCGTTAGTTCACAGGGACTTAGAGAATTGCTTGAGGTAGTGTGTCCCAGGTACCAAATACCATCTAGGTTCCACTTCTCTAGGCAGGCGATACCGAGAATGTACACAGACGTCAGAAAAAGAGTCACTAGTGTCCTAAAAAATGCAGTTGTACCCAATGTCCACTTAACCACGGACATGTGGACAAGTGGAGCAGGGCAGACTAAGGACTATATGACTGTGACAGCCCACTGGGTAGATGTATTGCCTCCCACAGCAACAACAGCAGCAGCAGCGGCGGCACCAGTAGCAGCATCTCGCAAATGCCAACTCGTTCCTAGGCAGGCTATGCTTTGTATCACCGCTTTCCATAAGAGGCACACAGCTGACAACCTCTTACGGAAACTGAGGAACATCATCGCAGATTGGCTTAACCCAATTGGACTCTCCTGGGGATTTGTGACATCGGACAATGCCACCAATATTGTGCGTGCATTACATGTGGGCAAATTCCAGCACGTCCCATGTTTTGCACATACAATGAATTTGGTAGTGCAGAATTTTTTCAAAAAACAACAGGGGCGTGCAAGAGATGCTGTCGGTGGCCCGAAGAATTGCCGGCCACTTTCGGCATTCAGCCACCGCGTGCCGAAGACTGGAGCACCAGCAAACACTCCTGAACATGCCTTGCCATCAGCTGACTCAAGCGCAGTGGAGAATGATTTCAATGTTGTGCAAGGTTCTGCAACCCTTTGAACTTGCCACACGTGAAGTCAGTTCAGACACTGTCAGGTCATTCCCCTCATCAGGCTTTTGCAGAAGCAGCTGGAGAGATTGAAGGAGGAGCTAAAATGGAGCTATTCCGCTAGGCATGTGGGACTTGTGGATGGAGCCCTTCATTCGCTTAACCAGGATTCACGGGTGGTCAATCTGTTGAAATCAGAGCACTACATTTTGGCCACCGTGCTCGATCCTAGGTTTAAAGCCTACGTTTTATCTCTCTTTCCGGCAGACACAAGTCTGCAGATGTTCAAAGACCTGCTGGTGAGACAATTGTCAAGTCAAGCGGAACGTGTCCCGCCAACAGCTCCTCCTTCATTTTCTCATGCCACTGGAGCTACCAGGAAAAGGATAAAATTTCCAAAACCACCCGCTGGCGGTGATGCAGGGCAGTCAGGAGCGATAGCTGACATCTGGTCCGGACTGAAGGACCTGCCAACGATTACTGACATGTCGTCTACTGTCACTGCATATGATTCTGTCACCATTAAAAGAATGGTGGAGGATTATATGAGTGACAGCATCCAAGTAGGCATGTCAGACAGTCCGTACGTATACTGGCAGGAAAAAGAGGCAATTTGGAGGCCCTTGCACAAACTGGCTTTATTTTACCTAAGTTGCTCCCCCTCCAGTGTGTACTCCGAAAAGTTTTTAGTGCAGCCGGTCACCTTGTCAGCGATCGGCGTAGGAGGTTACTTCCAGAAAATGTGGAGAAGATGATGTTCATCAAAATTAATTATTATCAATTCCTCTGTGGAGACATTTACCAGCAATTGCCTCCAGAAAGTACACAGGGACCTGTGATGGTGGATTCCAGTGGGGACGAATTAATACTCTGTGAGGAGGGGGATGTACATAGTGAAAGGGGTGAGGAATCGGACGATGAGGAGGAGGTGGACATCTAGCCTCTGTAGAGCCAGTTTGTGCAAGGAGAGATTGATTGCTTCTTTTTTGGTGGGGGCCCAAACCAACCAGTCATTTCAGCTACAGTCGAGTGGCAGACCCTGTCGCTGAAATGATGGATTTGTTAAAGTGTTTAACAGTGTCCTGTTTATATAACATAAGGGTGGGTGGGCCCAAGGACAATTCCATCTTGCGCCTTTTTTTTTATTTATCTTTGCATCATGTGATGTTTGGGGCCAATTTTTTTAAGTGCCATCCTGTCTGACACTGCAGTACCACTCCTAGATGGGACAGGTGTTTGTGCCGCCCACTTGGTTCGCTTAGCTTAGTCATCCAGCGACCTCAGTGCAATTTTTAGGACTAAAAATAATATTGTGAGGTGTGAGGTGTTCAGAATAGACTGGAAATGAGTGGAAATTGTGGTTATTGAGGTTAATATTACTATAGGATCAAAATTACCCCCAAATTCTATGATTTAAGCTGTTTTAGAGGGGTTTTTGAAAAAAATACACCCGAATCCAAAACACACTCAAATCTGACAAAAATTCTTAAGGGAGGTTTTGCCAAAATACGTCCAATTCCAAAACACGGCCGCGGAACCGAATCCAAAACCAAAACACAAAACTCGAAAAAAAGCCGGTGCACATCTCTATCTATCTATCTATCTATCTATCTATCTATCTATCTATCTATCTATCTATCTATCTATCTATCTATCTATCTTGTACACACACATTTATAGAATACTGCAAGAAAATGGATTTGGACACAAATCCTCTTTATGCCACATTTATGCGCTCAACTCTAGAGCTTGCCACCATTCAGCCGCAATACCCCTCATTAAATAACATATTTCAATATACTGCCACATACAGGACTCAAACCCACAACCTGCTGCATCCCAGGGAAACACCTCACCCACCGAGCCACTTGACACCACATAAAAACTATGAGATTTCTAGCTATATGAAGCTACCTGTACCCTGCAAAAAAAAACAAAAAAAAAAACAGCACTATAATCGAGCAGATCCATGTAGTGTGCAGCCGCACATCTAATCCCTTGCAGCCACGCACTACATAGATCTGCCCAGCCACAATGCTGATCACCCCTTAACAAAGTACAAGGAAAGCTTCAAATAGATAAAACTCTTCAGCTTGGAATTCTCTAGCTTTCTATGCAAGGGCAGATAGTTCAATAAGTAGAGTGTCCGATCTCAGGCACATCAGCAACCCAAAATGTAATAAAGAACAGTGCAACTGAACAACAAAGAGCTATCAAGTCAAGTCCATAAATGCTGTATAGGTATTAGAGACAAAAGGGGTGGGGGTAGGAGACAGGGGTGGTCATGGGATGCTGGGCTTCAAAAAGGGTGGAAGCTGCAAGTGAAAGTAATTAGATGATTCATAATTGATAAGTGCTGCCAACAGAGCTCCCAACCCTGCAGCGCTATGTGTGGAGCACACTCCGCACACACCTAGTTACGACCCTGCCACCTAAGCACTATTTCTATCTAAGGCTTGCTTGGGTAATCCTACTATGTGTACCTATAATTTTACAGTAATTACCTCCGCAATTAATATCTTAACACATAAATATATTTACATTTTAATATCTGTGGGGGGTTTTTCAGCTTCGTTGGATTATTTCCAACCACACTCCATAATGTGGTAAGTAGTATTAGTTTAATGACAAATATATTATAACACACTTAAAATCTGTGCTGGAACAGTTATATTAAATGCACATTATACACTTCTAAATGACCTACATTATAATGTGTAAGTTTTTCCTATAACTCTGCCATAACTCTGCGTGCGTCTTTCTCCCGGAACTTGGCCAATGTAATGGCTTGTGTCTTTTTTGTCCACAATGCAAATCAAATCCGACTTCTGACTATTTAGACCAGGAAACGTCCAATTTTTTCAGACCAACCAGAAAGCATCTATTAGTATAACAGTTGCACAATGATAGAACGTCACCCATTGGCACCCAAAAGTCCCATGATTAAAGCAACACACACCCTAAATAAACCGCTGTCCTCTATGATGCACAAGCAGCTCCTGCTGATTTAAATGATATACGTTATGGCTATATTCTGTGTGTAATTGCGGCTGTACCAGCTTAACTAATTATGTTACAGTGTTTAGCTGGAAAACACTGTAACATATCATTCTGTATACAGATACAGTTTCTATTACACACAGAATCAGTGGCATAACTCCAAGAGACAATAGAGACATTTGCTGCCAGGCTCCAGCTGTCAGAGGGCCGCAGAGAAAGAAAGACTGCTGAACTAGAAAAAGTCTTCTGAACTAGAAAAGATCTCTCTCCACTCATTTCATAGTGATTTGCTGCAATCACTGCTCACTGCTGTCCAAGTTCCGAAAACCCCCTTGTAGATCCCTTCAGCTGAAGTAATCTACAGCTCTGCTGTTATGTTTTATATGAGGAAAGAGAGGAAAGCAGAAGTTAGTTTTCAGAAAATGCACTAATTATTATAATAAAACTTTTAAGAGGGCTGTTTATCAAAGTTTGGAGAGAGAAAAAATTGTATCATCCAATCCTGTCATTTTTCAAACACAGCCTGTAAAATGTAAGGCAAAAGCATATTGGCTGGTACTTTATCTCTCACAATTTTACCTCTCTCTGGGCTTTGATTAAACCCCTCCTCAGGGCTCTATTTATTATCATTTGCAGACAGCGCTCGAAAATAAAGATTCCTTATCACAACAACTAGCTGCAATAAGGAATCTTTATTCTCCCAGATGTACCATTTGCAAGTTGCTTGGACGTTGGTATATGTGCAAGGTGGAACCACTTGGGAAGGGGGGAGGGGGGGGAGGCACCACCTATTTTGCCTCCAGACGCCTGGCATGAACTTACGCACCTGCACAGAATATAGGGGGTCATTCCGAGTTGATCGCTCACTAGCTAGTTTTAGCAGCCGTGCAAATGCTATGCCGCCGCCCGCTGGGGAGTGTATTTTAGCTTAGCAGAAGTGCGAAGGCATGTGCAGCCGAGCTCTGCAAAAAAAAGTTTGTGCAGTTTCAGAGTAGCTCTGAACCTACTCAGCGCTTGCGATAACTTCAGCCTATTCGTGTCGGGGTTTGATGTCATACACCCACCCAGCCACACCTGCGTTTTTTCAGACATGCCTGTGTTTTTGCAAACACTCCCTGAAAACGGTCAGTTGACACCCAGAAACGCCCCCTTCCTGTCAATCTTCTTGCGGCCGTCAGTGTGAAGGAAAACTTCGCTACAACCTGTGCACAACCTCAATGGGCTTTGTACCCGTACGACGCACTTGCGTATTGTGGCCCATACGCATGCGCAGAAATGCAGTTTTTTTCACCTGATGGCTGCGCTGCGAAAATCGGCAGCGAGCGATCAACTCGGAATGACCCCCATAGGCATGTACACAAACTATTTTGAGAGATTAAAGTTGTTGTTTTTTTTTTTTAAAGTTAGACATTATTTTACAAATGTTTATTTGTTGTAAATGTGCTATAACTGTGTGTTTGTAATTGATATTCAACATTGAAAGTTAGACATAAAACAGCTCTACAAAGTCGGACATACAGTAAATAGACCGTTTTTTTTGTCAAACTCTGGATCCATTATCGGCCGAGTTGTGTGCTTAACATGGGCAACACATCTGGATCTGACGTTGTCTCGGATGCTCTAGTTTAGAGCAGAAAACGCCCTAGTTTTCATGTACTCGGCCACTAATACATTGGCACACTTTGCAAAATGTCCGACTCTTGCGACTGTATCCATAAAAGTTGCTAATTTCTTCAAACTTGGCCACCATTATATCCCTGCCCACATTTCTATGTCTCAGGCACAGTCAGTAGACATGCTTTACCACAATTCTCATACCTTTAGAGAACGCTTTTGTAAATTAGTCAAATGTTTATGACTAAATAATGAAAATTTTATTTTGTAAATCTAAAAAAGTATGGATAATTAAAAAATCTGGAATTTATATTACAAACAGAACACCAAAAAAGTGTTAAAAAGTAACAAAAAACCATTTGCTTCAGGATGAATATAATTAGGGATATCATATTATGAAGAAATTCTGACTTCTAAAATCAGCTTCTAAGACTCACAATGCCCAATTTATACATTGCTAGTATTGAGGGTGATGTCACAAGAGGATTAGACTTGATCCTAAAGCTGAAAGTAATGTGATGAATCGACTGTTAAATCCTTTATAGTAAAGGAAAGCAAAGTCAGCTAAAAGTGCAGAGGTTAAAGATGTTTATTGTATCTACAATACTGCATACATACACATCATCCAGTAAGAAAACATTTATTAATGTTTTGGCGAAACACAGTTTATTTAGGTTAAACATGTAACATACAAACAAACTACAGTTAAATATTTTACATTTTAACCACTAAAATGTAAACTCCTGAAGCTTTTACTTGTTAGTGGGAAAGTCACACAAAGGAGGCACAGTGGCAGCGTGGGGAATCATATTAAAATAACAATGCACGCTTAACTGTTTCAATTCTAGAGGTGTAGAGAATTTCATTATACCATGAGTCAGAAATACCTACTTTCTGGCTGGCTGCCCTCTCTGAGGACAGCAGGGGGTGGAGAGGGCCTCGAACCACCCACTTGTGCTCTGTAAGTGGGCAGCCGAGGGAGGGGGGGGGGGCTGCGGTGCTGCGGGAGCCTTGCCCAACTTTCCAGGGAGCCTGGAGTGGCACCTGATTTCCCGGTAGGCAAGTATGACGTGAGTACTCCACAAGCCAGTGTTTAGCAATCTTGAGGCTTTACCACTATGCCTTACTTACAGGGGCAAATGCAGGGTTTGCCCAGGGATTTTCCAAGTGCTTGTTTATAGAGTGAGAGAGGACAGTCCATGAAGGAGGCATAAAAGCACTTTACAAGCTATAGTCTGCCTCATAGAAAATACAGTGCATGTAATATATCAGACATACTGGGGTAAATTTACTAAGGTGGGAGTTTTTTGTTTTTTTTAGAAATGGTGATGTTGCTCATAGCAACCAATCAGATTCTACTCAACTTTTATCTAGCTGCTTCTAGAAGATAATAGATAGAATCTTATTGGTTGTTATGGGCAACATCACCAGTTCTAAAAAACTCCCACCTTAGTAAATGTACTCCACTGTATACAGTGCCAGCGATCACAGCAATCCACTAGATGCAGCAGTAGGGCCAGTTTGTCTGAGTTATATGTTCATACTTGCCAACTTTGGCAAGTATGTTCCTTGGCGAGGATGTTCCTTGGAGAGGATGGCCCAGGTGGGCGGGATGGTGGCAGGGAGCTGCGAATTGCATAATTTCAGCCCCACCCCCTTTAACATTTTCTGGATATTAAATTTGGATGTTGATTTTCCACATTTTCTGGATTCCCAGATAAGCACATAATCACTGCACCTTGTTCCGCTCACATCATAGGAGAAGCAGGGTGCAGGAGAATTGCCCACCTTTCTCAAACCAAAATTGTAAGAAATTGTAAGTTTCCCAGCAGTTCTGGGAGGGTGGGCATGTATGGTATAGTCAGGGACGTCACTCACCTTGGTGACACCCTGTTAGGTTTGTAGTCTCCATGCATGCTCCTTAAAAAGGGGCATTGTTTCATGGGAAGGGGAGTGGCTTTGCAGGAAGGGGGTGTGGCCTCATGACCTAACCCCCGTTTTTCATCACTTCTAGAAGCCACAGCGTATCTTTACTAAGCAGACCACATTCTTACAAAGGAAATTTTAGGTTTATAAGTATGAGTGGAATTAGAAGTTGAATTGTACTGGTACTAACCCTGTGAATATGACAAAAGTATTGTAATGCTGATGGTGTATGAATTGTGTGTTTGTGTGGGGAAAAGGTGAAGTTTAGTTGTAGCATATTGTGGAAAAAGTATTACTTTCATAAGGAACTACTGTGCTGCAAGCTATGCAGAAGGAGGGCCTGATGTATATCTGGGAGCGATGCAGATAAGCAATGTAGTATTGGCGGTATAAGCTTGGGTCAGTCTGTGGAACAGCCTGTATAACAGCAAGGACAGGTGTTACTGCAGGAGCAGGGAATAGAGAGGGCATGGCCCAGACAGTGCAGGGTTAAAAATTAGTCACTAGAGAAAGGAGGTTCAAGGAGGAGGAGATCTGGGAGGTGACGGCTTGGGAAGAACAAAAGGCAATGTTCAGGAATGTGCTTTTTCTTTTAAGGAATCTTTCCTCCGGAAACAGGAGCAGATAAGTACCAAGCATTGTTCTCTTTGTGTTAGAACTGTTTCATAGATATTATTCCCTGTGTCTCCACTCTCCCTAGGCTTTCACATTCTACGCCTGCATTTCCCGCTTTCTTCCTTTTCTCCTTGATTTCACTCTCCCAAACCTTTCCCTTATCTGCCCTATCCCTGTGTTAGGTTTGACTGTTAGTGTCTATTTCATCTGAGCCCCATACACTTATCTGCCCTATCCCTGTGTTAGGTTTGACTGTTAGTGTCTATTTCATCTGAGCCCCATACACTTATCTGCCCTATCCCTGTGTTAGGTTTGACTGTTAGTGTCTATTTCATTCTGAGCCCCATACACAGCCCCCCCCCCCCCCCCTCCCGAATCCCCCTGTACCAGCGTAAGAGAGGGATCTCTGGTATTGGAATCATACAGCAAACATTTAAGCTTAGGTAACAATTGCATCTGGGAGATGTATCTAAGGGACATTCTGGGAATTTATGTGTATTTTATTCAGGAAATAGAAGTATATGTAGTTGGGAAACTATGCAGACATTGTATGTTATTGGTTATGTTTTACAGGTTTTATACTGTAAATTACATCACTGCTGAGATCTTATACAATAAATAAATTCAATTTTGTTTCATTTATTGATGTGTCACTATTACTTTATCTCCATTTATATGTGAGAAAAATGCTATTTGCGTGTTCAAAGTAGTGTATGGATTGACCCAAGTCAGCTGCTACTTTGTCCATTTCCTTTAAATCTTGAATGGAGGCACTTAAGAGACCACAAATCAAAAGAATGGGAGGAGCAGTGGTGTAACTCCCGGAGACAATAGAGGCATTTGCCACCGGGCTCCAGCTATCAGAGGAGTGCCAAGAAAGGATGACAAAGGGGCTGCTGAACTAGAAAAGATATTTCTCAACTCATTTCATAGTGATTTGGGGCAGCTGTCCAAGCTCAGAAACCCCACTTGAAGGCCCCTTCAACTGAGGAGTCTGGAATGTGTCTGATAACAGATCAAAATGTGTACAAGAAGCTACAGCTCTGCTGCTGTGTCTAATATGAAAAAATAAAGGTGAACAGAAGTTGATTTTAAGAAAATGCACTAATTATTATAATAAAACTTTTTAAGGGAGGGGGTTATTTATCTAAGCTTGGAGAGAGATACAATTGTGAGAGATAAAGTACCAACCAATCTGCTTCTGTCATTTTTCAAACACAGCCTGTAAAATGTAAGGCAGAAGCTGATTGGCTGGAACTTTATCTCTCACAATTTTCTCTCTTTCCGAGCTTTGATTAAACCCCTCCCCAGGACTCTATTTATTATATTTTACAGCCTGCACTCAAAAATAGAGATTCCTTATCGCCACAATTAGCTGCAAATAAGGAATCTTTATTCTCTCAGATGTACCATTGGTAGTCACTGGACATCAGTACATGTGCAAGCCTTAGAATTCAGTAACAATGATTTAACACAATGGCATCTGCAGTCCACAGTAAATATCCACAGCAATGGAAATATGCACAGTCACTTGTTATCAGAGCAGCAGTGTAAATAAAGTATGAACCATAAATCACAGTTGTAGGGCAAGACTAAGGGAGATACTGAGCTTGCACAAAAATCCAATGTTAATTAGCCAGGAAATTATCAGGGGACTGTTTTGGAATCCTGACACCTTGTTGGTAAATGTTCTAACCCTCCTCCTTTACCACCCTAATCCTCCTTTTTTGCAGCCTGACCCTAATTCCACCCCCCCCTTCCCCCCAATCAGATTAGTTTGAGAGGAATACAGCTAGGAATACAGTAACTGTTCAGGGAAAGGGACCGCACGACAAAGCTCTAACAAGAACTAGAAACTAGGCACTAGAAACTGGAACACAGAAACTATCATTGGCAAGGCTGTGTAGGGCTGGCTTCCTTTTACGAGGAGCAGGAACCAATGGCAGAGAGCCAGGCAGACCAGCCCTCTTAATGACAAAATAGAATGCAGCTGTAAGCTGCACATACACATGTAGCTTCTCGGCTGCTAAGCAACAGCCTGGACAAGGAACTGCCATGGCTGATTGGAGTACTGGCTACCTAGCAACAGCCAGGACCACAATCCTTAGCTTCTTAGCTGCTGGGATCTACTGTAAAGATGAGCCACAGTGGTTCATAACAGTAGCCCCCTCAGGGAGGACTCCAGACACACAAACATCTGAGGGGAACTTAAAGTCTTTGTATAAAATCACTAGGAAAAGGTAAGTTCAAGGCCTCAAATGCTTCTCCTTCTTTTTATGAGATTGTCTTGTTCTAACCAATGGAAGTGAAAAAATATTGTCATAAACAATATTACAGTCAACATCTGAATTCGAGTCTATGTGCAATTGTAGAAATACAGTGTTCTTTTTAGGAGTGGAACACTTGTTAGGCTGGGCGGGCAATGAATTCAGAGCATGGGGTGGTTGGAAAATTCTAGCCTGGGGGGGGCATTTTTCAAAGCAGTGGCCCATGAGTTATAGTCTATCCTTAAAGTAACTCCATTGACAGTATCTATTTTTCCGCCACCAAAGTGGCACTCCCTGTTCTGGTAACACCATACCCAGATGTGTTACCAGAACAGAAATAGAAAGTCGGCTCCAGTGCAAGTTTTCTAGGTGACCTAGGAATAGTTACTTAACACCTTAACACTGACCATGATCCCCCTTCATTAGAGGGAGGGTCCCAGGGGTACTGTACCATACCTCCCAAATTCCAGATTTTGGCGGTACAGCCTGTTTGCAGACACTGTACAACCATTCCACCTGGTGGTGGGGGAGGGGTTTGAAAGGCCCCATGTGATGGAAAGCAGGGGTGTGGATCACAATAGCAGCATTTCCTATGAGATATAAATATATAGAAAGTTAAGGGCCGTATTCATGGGCTGATTTGGGGAGAGATGTGTGCTGTGCGAACCGCTCAGCACACATCTCTCCCCCCGCTCAGCACAGCGCGATGTGTGCTGAGCATGCAGGGGGATACAGGGGGCCCGCTCATTTCACACAGCAGGTGAAGTGAGCGACCTGCTAGATTGGCCTGCATGCAGACCAATCTAGCACCAGCGATAGCGATGTGCGGGGCTGCGCATCGCTATCGCTGTGAGGGGTACACACGGAGTGATCGCTGCTTAAAATCTAAGCAATCTAGTCAGATTGCTTTGATTTTAAGCAGCGATCGCTATGTGAGTACCCCCCTTTATGTCCCTTGTGCCCTTGATAATGTTATGATCGGATATATCTGATAGCTGATTGATATTCCCTTCAAATTAAACAGGCTGAACAGCAGACAGACACTAAGGCAAAGCAGATGACACCTCTGGATGGATGGCACCCTCCCAGGAACTGGCAGGTAGGAGTCCCTCAGTAGGACAGCAAGGCTGGAGTTTCCATCTGGGACTGGTAGACAGGAGACCCCCCCCCGGGATTGGCAGATAGAAGTTTACCCCTGGGGTTAGCAGACATGAGTCCCCCACTGGAGCTAGCAGATAGGTGTCCCCCTGTGGCTGTGCTACTAGTGACCCCTCCTCCTTGGGCGGCAGACTCAGAACCCCTCCTGGGGCAGCAGTTGATGGACTTGGATTTGAAGCTGGGCAACTGTCATCAGACTTTGAAGCTGGGCAACCATAGCTAGACTTTAAAGCTGGGTAACCATCACTCAACTGGTAGACAGAAGTCCCCAATGAGACCATCAGAAGGAGGTCCCCAAATGGGACCAGCAGACTCAGAAGCCCGTCCTGGGATGGCAGACTGAACCCACTCCTTAGGCAGAACTAGTGGGCAGGAGTTCATAAATGGTACTGGCAGACAGTAGCATGGAAGGCTCAGAACAGGCAGGGAATGCAGGACCCTAAATCCTGGAAGCAAGATGCAGCTCTAAAAGTTTAATTGTCCAGTGTAATGGGAATTGCAGGAGACAGTGCTCTGCTCTAGCACAGTACAAGCACAGCTAGTAATTTCTTCTGCAACTGCGCTCCTCCTCTGACAATTGAGAACATAGTCTACTGGCAGGTCTAGATCTGTGACTACCAGAATGCTCAGTCCTTTCAGCAAAATTAAGAGGAAAACTGGTAAGCCGACAGAAGTTTATTTACAGGGGACCATAGCCATGAAGACTTGCAATCATCTGCTACTTAGCAACCTCCAGAGAAAAATGATTCAGTTGTGGTGCATGCAGCATACCAGGTGTTTTTTGCAGAGGTAAGAGGTACTAGGTATTTAAGCAGATCATGCCATGCTTGTTGACTTTCTGGCTGCTTCCTCCATGAGGAGGCAGCTAGGTCAACTCAACAGGAGGAGGGGCATTGGTACAGGTGGGCGGTGTGGGGACATGGAGGCATAATCGTGTCATCGCACCCACCATATATTGCCCATATTATGACACTGTAAAGGGGGGGTGCCTATGATGACACCTGCAGAAAGAGAGGGGGCTGGGCAGGTGGTCTGGCAGTGCAGGTGACTGGCCAGTTCACGGAGACTTGCCTTCTTCTCTGGGTGTCCGGGTGTGCCACCCAATTTTTGGGAGCCTCCTCTTCATTCCTGGAGAGTTGGGAAGTATGGATCGGGCATGAGACTAAGCCATAGGTACTCAAACTCGTTCATCAGGAGCCCAAAAAGTGCATGTTTTCCAGGTCTCCTCACAGAATAAACAGCAAAAAAATTAACTCCACCAGTGGATCTTTTTAAATGTGTCAGTGAGTAATAGAGATGACCGGTTCTGATTCTGCGAACATCACTACAAGCTTGGGAGCACGGAAGAGGCCGAACGTCATCATCCCGTGTCGGATTTCTTGCGAGACTCTAAGTCTATAAAGGCTCGACGTCACGCGGCTCAACAACATTTTCCTGCACACTTCCACGCTGCGAGGAGCTCTGCTGTGGGGTGCTGTCAGTCTGTCCTTTTAAGGGCAGTCTGTCAGAGTCTCTGCTGTCACTGGCCATCAGGGTCTGTCAGGGTCAATCAGGGCTGTGTCAGAAGTGGAACGTCAATCACAATGCTGTCAGTGGCCATCAGGGTTAATCAGGTTGTGTCAGTGCGTCCATCACATTGCTATCAGGGTGTGTTGGGGTCAATCAGGGCTGTGTCAGACGTCCATCACAGTGCTGTCAACAGTGGCCATCAGGGTCTGTCAAGGTCAATCAGGGCTGTGTCAGTGCGTTCCCCCCAAAAATAAAACAAAAATCTTTTCCTTTTTCTTTTTTACATTGTTGTGTGCAAAATAAATGCACACTAGTACACCATAATTACTTGTATTTAGTACCATGTGTTAAAGTGGTCTGACTCAACGCAGTGTGGCACAATCTGCTTCACCCCAAAAAATAAAACAAACAACTTTCGTCATCTGCAGTGAGCTCATGACAGGTGTAGGGTGTCAGAAACTGAAAATAGAACAGGAATAGAACAATAGAAAATAGAAATAGAAAATAGATACAGCAACAGAAAATAACAACAAGCAGTCCAGCAGCAAATGTCTCCCTTCTCTCTACTAGAACCCAGCACCTGCGATCTCCACCACCAACACCTTCATCCTCAACCTCAATAACCTCAGTTTTGACCAGAGGTGGTCATGAAACCAATTTGTTAATACAAGGTGAATCCTCCCCTTTCCAAGATTCCACAGAAGAATCCTTAAGCGCAAGGCCTGCTGATGCTGGTTCTGCTGCTGCTGTTGCTGGGGGTGGTTCATCATCCCAGAAGTAAACCAAGAAAACTGCTAATACTAGTAGTATTTCCCAAAAACACTTGACTGTTCAGCAATGCTTGGCATGGAGAAACAAATATGTCAGTTCTCACCCAGTCGCACAGCATATCACTGACGCCATGACTGCTTGGATAGTAACAGATCTGCGTCCAATATCTGCCATCAATTCAGTGGGCTTTACACAGTTAATGGAGGCCGCGTGTCCACGGTACCAAATTCCATCTCGGTTCCATTTCACCACAAAGGCCATTCCTCGGCTGTACCAGGACGTTAAGAAAAACCTCATGCACGGCCTAAAAAATGCCATTGTAGCCAATGTCCACCTAACCACAGATATGTGGACAAGTGGGAGTGGGCAATCTAAAGATTATATGAGTGTGGCAGCCCACCGGGTAGTTGAATCAACTTTAGCAGTAGCAGTACTATCTAGCAAACATTGCCAGCTCATTCAAAGGCACGCTACTCTGTGTATCACTGGCTTTACTAAGAGGCATACCTCTGACAACCTCTTAGAGAAACTAAGGGAGGTGATAGCGAAATGGCTTAACCCACTTGTACTCTCCTCAGGATTTGTAATTTTGGATAATGCCAATAATATCGTGAAAGCATTACAGCTGGGTGAATTCCAACACATCCCCTGTTTTGCTCACACGATAAACCTGGTGGTTCAGGTTTACGCTTGTTTCCCGTTTTTAAAAAAATGCAAGAGATGCTGTCTGTGGCCTGAAAGATTTCAGGGCATTTTCGGCATTCCGCAACAGCATGCAGGAGATTGCAGCAGCTGAAAGAAAAGTTGAATCTGCCCTTCCATCAACTGAATCAAGAGATGGTGACAAGGTGGAACGTCACTCTTCATATGCTTAAGCGGATGGAGGAGCAACAGAAAGCCATTCATAGCTATGCAACAAGCCATGACTTTGGGAGAGGAGGGGGTGTTATGTACCTCAGCCCAGCACACTGGAAATTACTTTATGGCTTGTGCAAGGTGCTCAAACCCTTCGAAGTAGCCACCTGTGAAGTCAGTTCCAACACTGCTAGCTTAAGCCAGGTGGTTCCCCTAATTAGGCTTTTGGAAAACAACTGGAGAAATTGAAGGAGGAGATAAAACAAGGCAAATCTGCAAAATATGCCAGACTTGTAGATCAAGCCCTTTTTTTGCTAAGCGAGGATACAAGGGTTGACAATATCTTGAAATTGGATCACTACATTTTGGCAACCGTGCTTGATCCTAGGTTCAAGTCGTATGCATTGTCTTTCTTTCCAAATGACACAGATGTTAAGACAAGTAAAGAGCTCCTGGTGAGCAAGTTGGCAGCTCAAGTGATGTCTCCTCCTCCAATTTTTTTCAAAACAGCCAGGAAAAAAAATATGTTTTTCCAAAAGACCTAGTGGGGATGCAGAGCAGTCCAAAGACCATTTTGACATCTGGTCAGGTCTAAATGAATTTCCCAGTAGTGACACCTCTACCGTAACTCCATCTGATATGGTCACCATCCAAAGAATGGTGGAGGATTACTTTCAATGCACCGTAAATGTAGGCATGTCACAGAGTCCCTTGGTGTGCTGGAAGGAAAAAACGTCAATATGGAGGCCCTTGTACAAACTGGTTTTGTATTACTTAAGCTGCCCACCCTCCAGTGTGTACTCGGAGAGAGTTTTCAGCACAGCTGGGAACCTTGTGAGTGAACGGCGTAGGAGGCTACTTCCTCAAAATGTGGAAAAGATGATGTTCATCAAAATGAACTGGAAATTCCACTCGGAAGACCTGTCCCAGCAATTACATCAAAATACAGACATCTGTAATGGGGGATTCCAGTGGGGAGGAATTAATATTGTATGATGAGGAGTTGGAGGATGTACATACGGTGTGGATGGCAGTGGTGATGACATCTTGTAGACACTGTAGAGCTGTTGCTTTAAGGCAATTGGTAGCTTATTTTTTGGGGGCCCAAACAAACCAATCATTTCAGCCTCAAGTGTGGCAGTCCTTGTCCCTGAAATGATTGGTTTGTTAAAATGTGCATGTCCTGTTTATCCTGTTTAATATCCAACATAAAGGTGGGTGGTAGGGCACAAGGACAAATTCATCTTGCACCACCGTTTATTTATCCCACTGCTGTGTGACAGTGTTTCATAGATATGCCACAAACTGCCGTCTGTTTGTGCCGCAGCTCTGTCACCTGGTAGTAAGTAACCAGCCAGCTGGCTACAGACTTTGACCTAAAGTGACTGAAAACAACATTGTGAGCATTAAGGTGGTCAAAATTGTCTGCAAATGACTGGAAATTAATGTTATTGTCGTTAATAATACTCTAGGGCCCAAAAAACCCACAAAAATTATATGATTTGGGCATTTTTTGTAAATTTGGGAAAAAAATCCAAATCCCGTCACGGCTGTTTGGCAAATCCAAATGCCACAATGAATCCAAATCCAAATCTTCGGGGCCAGCGCACATCTCTAGCGAATAATGACTACACCTGTGCACCTTCTAGGTGACCTGTAAAACTTCAGCTGTTTGGGGTTCTAAGGACTGAGTTTGAGAACCTCTGGACTAAGCTATTGTACTAACTGTGAGCACAGCAACAACAGCATCTCCCACTGCAGGACCTGCAATGAAGGCACTTTCAAATTTAAAAGGGCAGGCCTGAAAATTCCACTGTTGCGTGACTGACATGAAGCAGAAACAAAGTGCTCTGAAGAAGTCTCCATTTTACTTTTGCTGGTCATTTTGTTATAATTTCACATTGTGCATTAAATTCTGTACCAGAACCAGTTCCTAGAGCACAAAACACAAGCACACGTAAATGCAGGTTTAAGCTAAGACATTGCAGGCTGCAGCGTATACATACAAGTACAAAACAGTCACTAGGAAAATGCAGGTCTACAGGAGACTATAAATACAGATGTGTCCTCATACATCTAGCCTTAGAATGCAATTACATTGAGACTGTGGGGTAAATTTATTAAGATGGGAGTTCTGTTTAAGATGGGATTTTGCCCATAGGAACCAATAAGATTCTACTTCTCATTTATCTCGCACCTTCTGGAATCTGATTGGTTGCTATGGGTAACATCCCATCTTAAATAGAACTCCCATCTTAGTAAATTTACCCCTAAGACCCATTTGCAGCAAACAATTTAAAAATATAAAATGCCCTAGCAGAGTCTCACAGGACCTGACGAGCTGATAGGAGCTGTATGATGCAACTGCAGCAATGATGTATGAGGACACATCTGTAAAGAAGAATCACTTGGTAATTACCCTTGAAATATGCAGGAAGAGTATGAATGCTTGAGCAAGAGTTCAGGATAGCACTGGTTGAACTATACAAGTATACTAAGGGGGTCATTCCGACCCATTCGCTCGCAGTAGTTCTTCGCTGTGGTGAGAATGGGTCTGGAATGTTCATGCGCGGCATGCGCATTGCGCACGCGAGTCGTTGCGGGCAACGATGCTTACAATGAAGAAAGCGGTCGCAGCGGCAACCGCAAGAAGATGGACAGCAGCAAGAGGACGTTCCTGGGCGTCACCTTACCGTTTCCTGCCGTTTTCGGGGAGTGGTAAGTAAAACGCAGGCGTGTCCAGAGGGTGACATCAAAGCCGGCCCCATAAACGCTGAGATTGTCGCACAGGGTAAGTATGTCCAGGGCTGGTCTTGTTTTACACAAAACTTTTTTAGCGTTTGCAGCCCTGCTAAGCTAAAATACACTCCCCCATAGGCGGAGATTAGTTGATGGCACCAGCAGCAAAAAGTTGCTGGCTGCGATCAACATTTCCATTTCTTATTTAGTTTGCTGAACAAATTGCTCAAACCCTCCAACCACCTGTACCAGTTGACCTTGGGGTATACTTACAAAAGTTCGATTTTGAGATCATTTTCAACTGAAATTGATTCTATTTGTTTTTCTAAATCCCTTCAAAAATCTCTCATTTACTAATAATCAATTCTGTATTCGAATTTCAAATTAAATTTGATTTATGTTTAAAAGAGATTTTGTGGACCCGCTTATACGCAACTTTTATGATTGCTCGGATTGGAGAGGAGTACATATAGGACATCACGAGTTGAAGGTGACTGCCTATGCGGATGATCTCTTGTTGTTTTTTGTGAATCCTCAAACGGCTCTTCCCAGTTTACTTACATTGCTGGAGGACTTTCATAAGATATCGGGATTTCCCATTAATAAATAAATACTGAAGCCTTAGCATTACATAACGCCGCCAAATTACATTGGGACGACAAGTTCCAATTTAAGTGGGCCACCTCCTCTTTGAAATATTTAGGACTAAATGTCCCAGCCAACCCATTCAATTTGTATAGGGCGAATTTCCCGGGCATAATTAATCGTATACAGTCTGACTTTGCTAGTTGGAAACATTTGCCCCTATCTTCTTTAGGCAGATGTCATCTCATAAAAATTATTTCTTTCCCGAAAATACTGTACCCACTGCAGATGTTGCCTCTACTGATCTCAGATACGGATCTTAGTTTTAAATACAGCGGTTAGTAAATTCATTTGGGCGAATAAAAAAACACATATCTCCTTATTTAAATTAAGTCAACCTCCCACACTGGGGGTGGTGGTGGTGGTGGGGGGGGGGTTAACCTGCCTTGTTTTCGCACCTATGCTCTAGCGGCGAATTATAGCTATGCTCTGGATTGGTTGGAAGACACCGAAAATTATGCCAATACGAGCTTAGAACAAGCATTGTGCTCTCAGATCAGATATAATTGTCTAGTCTATTGCATATACGACCTTCCGCTTTCCCGGCTCATATTTCCAAAAACTTATTACTGACTACCACTTGTACTGCCTGGAGGCTGGTACGTAAGAAGATGGGGTCTCAGCCTCCCATACAATTTTTCTCCCAATAACCCATAACATCGGATTCGCCAGGGGTTTGTCGTCCAATTTCCCCGCCTCTTGGTCTAGGAAAGGTCTGCAATTAATTTATCAATTTTTAGATTTAGACACCTTACAGTTGCGTACACTTGAACATCTTCAACAATTGTACCCGGAAATCCCTATACCCCTCTTTGTTTATTTTCAAATTCGCAGTTTTATAAAGAAAGTTCTATCGGCCCTATCAGATAAGGACAAGTCATGCAATATAGATAATATAGTCAAGCGGGGCTCCCTATTGATTTATTCGACCTCATTCATATATTCCCTGGTGAAAAGTCAGCTGAATTTAGGAACGCTGAACTCTGGCCAGGCTAAATGGAGAGGGGTATTTCCTAATGTATCCATATAAGACATCTTGTCTTCCTTTGTCAAATTAAACAAATGTCTTCTTTCAACTTCCTACGCAGAAATGCACTGCAAATTGTTACACCGTGCATATATTACACCAAAAATACGCCTTTTATTGGGAGCATCTTCGAACTCTGATTGTTTTAAATGTACACTGTCAGGTGCAGATATAATGTACTGTATGTGGGCCTGCAAAGAGGTTCAATCGTTCTGGTCTCTGGTTCAATCCTTTATAAATGACTCGCTCAAGCTTAACTTTAAGGTTACTTCTGAATGGGCACTATGGGATATTTACACAACACCCACACGTTCTGCTCTATCCAAAGGCGAGAAATTGCTACTAGCTAAAATTGCAGCAGCTGCTAAGAAAAAAAAAGATTTTCTATTGAGATTTTAAAATCCCTTCCAAAATCAAACCTCAAATCCCCATTAAAATCCCCAGAATCGAATAGAACTTCCTCATTCCTTCCTATTGGTCCAAATGTATCACATGCACACTAATTAAAGGGGAAGCTCTCTTTACACTGTTTTATACATGAAACTGATGATTGAAATTTAGTGTATTTTTTTTAAATACTTATAGCTGAAATTGTTAGTAATAAGCCTGATCTGGCTTCCTGCCTGCCCTCCACTTTCTGTGCTCATATAGGGGGTGATTCAGACCTAATCACTGCTCAGGGCCGATTCTTGCCCTTTTGGCGACCCGGGCGGGAAATATGGGCATGGCTTCATACAGTGGGAGTGGTCAGTTACGCCCCCTGTACAGTAGAGTAGCGACACTGAAAAAGGAAAAAAAAATAAAAATTAATACTTACTATCCCCGCTCCCGACCGCTGCAGACCTCCGCTAGCGCCGCTCCTCTCCTCGGATCTGGCATAGACAGACATTAGAGGTCAATTATGTCCCCTAGCGTCTGTGTCAGTCCAACAATGCTGTGCGGTGCGCGATGACGTCATCGCGCACTGCACAGCAAAGGTCCTCTCCACGAAGGGAAACTAGACGCGTAGCATCTAGTTCTTTTCACAGCGGGGAACCACCGGGGCGGCGGGGGACACAGCGGGCAGCAGGGGGGAACAGCAGTAGCAGATCTTGCCATGGTGTGGCGCCCTCTGGATGGCGCCGGCACCCTCCGGAATGCGGTGCCCCGGGCAAAAGTCCTGCTTGCCCGTGGCAAGATCCGCTACTGTCACTGTTGTGCGGTTTTGCTCACCAGGTGATTAGCGATTACCTGCGCAAGCATATGCACTGCATCGGCAAACAACAACAGGCTGGTGCAAAAATTCTAATCACACAGCCACTTGCATGTTGATTGACAGGAAGAGGCCATCTGTGGGTAGTAACTGACCATTTTCTGGGAATGTCAGAGAAAAATTCAGGCATGCCCAAGCATTTTCAGGGAAGGTGTGTGACATCAGCATCGGACCCGATCAGCCCATTCTGATCACACTGTAGGAGTAAGTCCTGGACTGCACACAGACTGCACACACTGGTAAAAAACATTCACTGGTGACTGAGGTGTGAACGGATTTGCAGCTGTCTGCTGACTGAGGTATTTTTAGCTGCTTGGTGTTCGCTGACATCGACGTTCGCTTGCATGGTGTTTGCTGTGCAATTGTGTGCGATCACACACTTGCACAGCAAATATACACTCCCTTGGGCGGCGATTATCTGATCGCAGGACAATCATTTTAGCAGGTCTGAATCACCCCCATGGTCAGTTGTTGGTAACAAATCCTCTGTCTGCTCCCTGTTTATTGCATAATCTAGGGGGTGGTTTATTTGATGTGTGATTATGCAATAGATGGCAGCAGAGCACAATATCAGACACTTTTGTCAAATTATATAATAATATGCCTTCCAATTTATCTGTTTTTAATAGACCAAAGGTAAATTCTGTCATGGTTTGGGTGGCTACATGTGCCTCTTTCTACTTATGCTCAGCAGGAGTTTGATGATTTGTCAATGGAGTCAGATGCCAGGAGCAACAGCCACAGCCTAAATCACCTGGTGTGTGTGTGTGTGTGTGTGTGTGTGTGTGTGTGGTTGGGGGGGATTATAACAATATAGTAACAAGTACTGTTAGCTGCTTCATTTAACATATATCCAGAAAGTATTCACAGCGCTTCACTTTTTCCACATTTTGTTGTGTTACAGCCTTATTCCAAAATGGAATAAACTAATTTTTGTCCTCAAAATTCTATACACAATACTCCATAATAACGTGAAAAAAGTTTTTTTTCGAGATTTTTGCTAATTTGTTAAAAAAATAAAAAACTAAGTAATCACATGTACATAAGTATTCACAGCCTTTGCCATAAAGCTCAAAATTGAGCTCAGGTGCATCCTGTTTCCGCTGATCATCCTTGAGATATTCCTACAGTGTAATTGGAGTCCACCTGTGGTAAATTCAGTTGATTGGACATGATTTGGAAAGGCACACACCTGTCTATATAAGGTCCCACACTTGATAGTGCATGTCTGAGCACAAACCAAGCATGAAGTCAAAGGAATTGTCTGTAGACCTCTGTAGACAGGATTGTCTCAAGGCACAAATCTGGGGAAGGATACAGAAAAATATCTGCTGCTTTGAAGGTCCCAATGAGTACAGTGGTCTCCATCATCCATAAATGGAAGAAGTTCGGAACCACCAGGACTCTTCCTAGAGCTGGCCGGCCGTCTAAACTGAGCAATTGGGGGAGAAGGACCCTACTTAGGGAGGTGACCAAGAACCCGATGGTCACTCTGTCAGAGCTACAGCATTTCTCTGTGGAGAGAGGAGAACCTTCCAGAAGGACAACCATTTTTGCTGCAATCAACCAATCAGGCCTGTATGGTAGAGTGGCCAGATGGAAGCCACTCCTTAGTAAAATGCACATGGCAGCCCACCTGGAGTTTGCCAAAATGCACCTGAAGGACTCTCAAACATGCAAAACAAAATTCTCTGGTCTGATGAGACAAAGATTGAACTCAGGTGTCATGTTTGGAGGAAACCAGGCACCACTCATCATCAGGCCAATACAATCCCTACAGTGAAGCATGGTGGTTGCAGCATCATGCTGTGGGGATGTTTTTCAGTTGCAGGAACTGGGAGACTAGTCTGTATAGAGGGAAAGATGAATGCAACAATGTACAGAGACATCCTGTATAAAAACCTGCTCCAGAGCGCTCTTGACCTCAGACTGCCGTGACGGTTCACTTTTCAACAGGACAACGATCCTAAGCACACAAAGATATCAAAAGAATGGCTTCAGGACTACTCTTTGAACGTCCGTGAGTAGCCCAGCCAGATCCCAGACTTGAATCCGATTGAACATCTCTGGAGAGATCTGAAAATGTCTGTGCACTAATGCTTCCCATCCAACCTGATGAAGATTGAGAGGTGCTGCAGAGAGGAATGGTTGAAACTGGCTAAAGATAGGTGTGCCAAGCTTGTAGTATTCAACTCATAAAGCTGGTGATGTTGCTCTGATTCATGCTCCTGGGTTTTCTCAGTGAGGTAGTGATTTAAAGGAAGGTTCACAACATGCCATAACCTTGGACAGCCATTTTTCCTATAGCCACAATGCTCCAGATGCTCTTGGGTACTTTCAAAGTCATCACAATCAATTTCATACCAATAGAATGGTGTTTAGAAGCTCAAATCGAATGTTTAACATAAATCTATTCATTTGGGGATTTGAAGTTCGATTTTGAATTCGATTTCAAATTGATATGAAAATTAAATTTTAGTAAGTGAAGGGATTCTATATTGGACTATGGGATAACATCAGTGTTTTTCAGAAATTCGTATTTGAGTGGGTTTTGAGTTGAATTCGGCTTTAGAATTGATTTAACATTCGATTTTGCCTTTAGTATATCTCTTCAATCAAAATCGAATGGAAATTGAGTGGAAATCGAATGCCAAATCCCTAGATAATCAAAATCGAACTTATCCCCTGGTATCTTGTACAAAAATGCATAATCTTAAAGACCTGCATCCTCAAACTTTAAGTTTAGTCATGTCAGATAGAACTTAAGGTACATACACACTGTACAATATTTTAGTCAATATCGCTTGTTTTCCCCCTTCTGAGTGATATTGACTAAAATAAACACAGTGTGCATGGTGTGCACCACGGCCGATGTGTGCTCCCAGAGGTTGTTAATGACCCTTGCTGTCGGCCATGCATGCAGCTCAAGTTGGACTTATTGTCTAAAGCTGAATGCACGGCCTGGCCACAGCCAAAATAAAGAAGAAACAGCCATTTCAGAAATTGCGAATGCATCGCAATATTTGGGCTGATCGCAAAGCCATATGCGATTACCGGAACATCAAAGATTTTTCCTATCTAAGACAGGCAAGGTCATCCACAATTCTTGCAACACAAGAGGCTGGAAGTGGTCATTGCTGATGTCAGAGGCCCTCCTTAAAAACATCTGGGCATGCCTGAGTTTTTTCAGACACACCCAGAAAACGTCACGTTTCCACCCAGAAACGCTGGCTTCCTGTCAGTCAAACAGTGGCTGCATTGCGATCACGATGTGTATGCAATCTCTGTTGTCATTTTTATGTGAATACTAATCGACCGGATTGTTATTTGCAAATTTTGCAATCCTTACTGAATAAGGTCCTGTGTTCATTAGTTTTGTAAAGCCGTTTGGGTCCTTCTGAATTAGATAGGAAGACTAGCTTACTATATTCTGGTAGTTACAGAGTATTTTTTGCACTGTGCCTTTTCAGGGTCAACTGCATTTTAGGAAACAAACTAAATCATTAACAAAACCAATAATTAAAAACAAGGTTTAAGCTCAAGTATCAGTCAGCTTTTCATTCAAACGTAGAACCCCAGTCCCAATGCACATTTTTAATTACTTTTTAAAATCATTTGTTTATCTATTTCCTTCATCAGATAATTGGTGCTTTGTGACCTAAAAAGTTAATGCAAAAATTGGGTACTCATACTGTAGAAATTTCTATGGGTTTTGGAAGAATACCAGGACTATGTTAAAATTTGGTTTAGTGTTATCAGAAAATGATCAGATCCAGAGTGAAGCAGAAGAGTGCCGAGGTATTGAAGAACAGAAAGACAGTGTGTTGAAAGGGTTTCCATATCCACATTCTATACTGTATATGTTGGGGTGTAATGAGGCAGCAGTACTACTGTATGTTTAAAAACATTGCTTTATCAACCATGAAATCTATTAAATAGATATGATGTTCAGTTTAAAAAAATCCGAACTCACCTGAATTTTGGGGATCAAACCGAGTCCCGGCTCAGATACCTTTAGAGGAAGCCGCCGAGGTTTAAAGGCGGGGAAACGCGTCTGTTTCGTCTCCCACATACACGGTATAGCGGAGATACATTTACCAGCCGGCTGGTTAATAATATACCCCAGTGCAAAGAGGGGCACAAGGTGGGGAAGTGACCATATACTCCCGAGAAAGCTGATGGTGAGCAAGCAGCCGGGAGGAACATCGCTGCTATAGAGGTGATCTACGGACTCCAGATAAGGCTGAATGAGAGAGCTGCAGCCAGGAGGGTAATCATCCAACTGCGGTGAAATAGGTTTGCTGACTGATCCATAAAAAATATGCTAAAATATGCTGAGATATTTTATCTACTTTCAACAGCTCTGGATTTAGCATAGACTATTTTTTGCATGGCCATGCATGACTGCTTTCTATCAAACTAATCTGGCAGTTAAAACTAACAAAAAGCGATTAATTGCATCATTAAAGTAACAGGCATTTATCAACTGCAAAGAAAGGAGCTTTCAAGTGCATGTGTTTATTGCTACATTGGATATGTGGACTGAACAGTAAACTTGTAGCCATAATAGAAAGTATCATTCAAGGACTTTTAAACAGAGACTTGGTTTGCATTTATAATACAGTTTTTGCAGGTCACTGTCTATATGGATGGGTGTAACGTATATGTGTTTTACTAAAATGTGAGTCAATTTTATTGATACTGGCCGGTACTAATTTTTAGTTTTCATAATTAACCATTTAATAATAAAATCTACTACAGATTAAATTAGCGCTTTCCTATTGTTTTTCTTGTTCTATTGATTTTAGGGGTTTATAAACCAATTACCCCTGGGAAAGCAGCAATTTCTTCTGTGTAATAAAGGCGCCTGTGGTTTTTTGGTTTTGCTTTAGAGCACAGGTTCTCAAACTCGGTCCTCAGGACCCCACACAGTGCATGTTTTGCAGCTCTCCTCACAGAATCACAAGTGAAATAATTAGCTCCACCTGTGGACCTTTTAAAATGTGTCAGTGAGTAATTAATACACCTGTTCACCTGCTGGGTGACCTGCAAAACATGCACTGTGTGGGGTCCCGAGGATCGAGTTTGAGAACCTATGCTTTAGAGGATCCGATTTGAGCCAAGTCCTGCTTTGGAACATCCCTTGTGTCTCAACTGGGATTTAAGATCTTAATCTTGGAATTTGGATTGCTTATAAATCCCTCCCTCATGATTTCAGGTCAGATTTCACATAGAACAGTGCTGTCAGTATTGACTGTAAATGAATGTTACTGATGTAAATAACATGATAAGACCAAAAATTTCATGACTGAAGCTGTATCAATTTTCAAAAAATCCAAAACCAAATCCGAATTAAAACACTTGTGGGTGGTTTTGAAAAGTTAGCAGAGATTACTTAGGGAATGGAGATTGGACTGGAGCTTGTCATTGTGGAAGCTGTGTGGCAGTGGCTGAAAAGTGAACTGGTACCAATGGTTCTGAGCACTTTGATAGCAGTAAATCTGCAACTAGATATTAGACTGGACCCCAGACAGGGACCAGTGGTTCTGGACATTGTGTCAGCAGCGGGTTTACGGCTGTATATTGGGCTGATACCGCTGGTTCTGGACACTGTCAGCAGTGGGTTTATAGCTGGACACCGGTGGTTCTGGATGCTATATCAGTAATGGGTTTATGGGTGGACACTGGGCTGGTACCTTTGGTTCTGGACACTGTCAGCAGTGGGATTTCAGTTGGACACCGGATTGCAGGTTCTCTGAAAGTATCCCAATATCAGAACACTGGGAAGCACAGGACTTATCCTCTAGCTGACAGCATAGAGGGATGTTACGCTGGCAGGTTACCAGCATATCTGGGATCACTAGATGGGAACCCGCATGGGAATCTGCTAAATGTCCCTCCTAAAATGGCCGCTGCCTTGGAGGAGACAGATGCTAGAGGTCATACTTGACCTCTAGCATCAGACAGGGAGCCGGGAAGTGCTGGGAGCGCTTAGCACTGGCACTCGCCACCAATGAGCAATACACCCCTGGCAATGAGCATTACACACCCCTGGCAATGAGCATGACACACAGAACATGAAACCCCTGGCAACGAGCATGGAACCCCGAGCATGAAACTCCTGGTAACGAGCATGAAATTTGGGGCTGAAACCCATGGCAATGAGCAGGTAACTTAAAAGTAATTAGAAGCCTTAATGTGGGGCATAAAGTGTAATGGTAATTGTAGTATGTGGCATAATGTATTTCGGACACTGCTGTGTGTGGCATAATGAATGTATAATGGGCATTGCGGTGTGTGTCAGAATGTGTCAAAGGCATTACGGTGTGGCATAATATATCATGGGCATTGCAGTGTGTGCATAATGTGTCACAGGCATTATGGTGTGTGACATACTGTATCATAGGCATTGCAGTGTGTGGCATAATGTGTCAGGGGCATTGTGGTGTGTGACATAATGTGTCAGGGGCATGGCTGAAACTAGTTTTTTTTGTCACCCGGGCAAGGTAGTAATTTGGCATACCCTTACCCCCTCCCTTCCTCAGATGCACTTTAGTGGAAAAGGGTGTTTTTAGGTGCACTTTGCGCTAGCTGAAAAAAAGGCAAACACACAAACTGTAATAAAGATTGCTCTGGTGTACAGGGGCTGACTGGTAAAATGTTGCCTGGGAGCCAATTACGGCACTAATGGTTGAAAGGAACCTTTTTGCGCAATTAGAAACAGAAAATCACAATAAGCATGATAATAAATAGTGAGATAATAACTATTATCTTTACCCAAATAATCAATATAGCTTCAAGGGATTAAGCAATAAATTAGTGTAGGTTTATTACACTAAATAAAAATAGAAAAAAATGCACAGGTATACAGTATAATACAAATTAAACTGAGGGGTGAGTCCCAGCCTACCAGAAATCGTTGGAACGTGTGCAGTGGGTGGTAATGCAAGTAAGTCCTGGACACTTAGTGAAGCTCAGCCCCACACACACAGGGGGTCATTCCGAGTTGATCGCACGTAGCAACTTTTTGCTGCTCGTGCGATCAACCTGATGCCGCCTATGGGGGAGTGTATTTTAGCATAGCAGGGCTGTGAACGCTTGTGCAGCCCTGCTATGCTAAAAAAAGTTTTACGGTAAACAAGACCAGGCCTGCAGTTACTCACCCAGTGCGACGGATCCAGCGATGAAGGTCCCGGTCCTGATGTCAGACATCCGCCCTCCAAACGCCTCGACATGCCTGCGTTGGACTCACCACGCCTGGAAAACGGTGAGCATCTGCCCCGGAACGCCTCCCGCCTGTCCGTCTTCTTGCAATCACCGCTGCGATCACATTTGTCGCTGGCGGCGGTATTGCCCAGCGACGATCATCGCCAGGCAATGATGTGCGTGTGCAATGCATCCACCGCACATGCGAATTTCTGACCCGTTCGCACCGCAGCGAAGAACCGATGTGTGCGAATGGGTTGGAATGACCCCCATAGTCCATTCTAATCTTGAACCTGGCATGATCATCCACCCCTCAGTAGGTAGAGTGGCATTTGTGCATGTGTAGCAGGTACCAGTGGGAGGAGACGGCGACCTGGGTAGTGGGCACTGCTTGTGGAGCCCCTCATGACAGCGGAAGGAGCTGGTCACCTGGGCAGCGAGCACATTGGGAGGAGCCGGCCACCAGGGCAGCAGACACATCAAGAGGAGCTGGGCATAGGTATTCTTTCTGCAGCTATGAGACTTCCAAGTATGTGGTCTCATGGTACTTCAGTGTGCTACTATGTGCCATGTACAGACAGCAGTCAGCAGTGTGTGTGGTTTGTTGTTGTGCTCCAGAGCATAGTGGCCCAACTTGCCTTCATTGAGGGCAGATGGCAAGTTAAATTATGCCCCATCAAATCCCCCCCAGTTATGGCCATGCTCATTGGCATTGCGGTGTGTGGCATAATCTATAACAGGCACTGTGATGTGTGGCATAATGTATCACAGGCATTATGATGTGTGGTGTACTGTATCACAGGCATTGCGGTGTGTTGTATAATGTGTCAGGGGCATTGTGGTTTGTGGTATAATGTATCACGGGCATTATGGGGTGTAGCATAATGTATAATGGCATTGCGGTGTGTGGCATAATGTGGCATAGGCATTATGATGTGTGGCATAATGTGTTAGGGGCATTATGGTGTGTGGAATATTGTGTAATGGGCATTATGGTGTGTGGCACAATGTGTAAGGGGCATAACAGTGTGTGGCAAATATTGTAAGGGGCATGAATCAGGATTTTTTTTCCCTCTGGTGACCAATGTCTGGGCGTGCAGGTTGCAAATCTTTGGTATAAGATAGTCTTTTCCTGCAATGACACACCCATTGCTGTGAGGCCATGCCCCTTGCAGTGAGGCTTTTCAAATGGGGGGGCACCAGAAACTGTTTTTGCTTGGGGGAGAAAAATTTCTAGTTATGCCACTGCCTAAGGTCAAGGTCAAAATATACTGATCCAATTGCAAGATATGACAAACTCTTGGCAAAGCAACTAATTAACCTGATCTATAAGTTCAACATGGTGAAATCGCTTACTTACATCTCCTCCTTCAGCTTCTCTAGTTGCTTTTCCAATAGTTTAATTAACCACTTAACTGACAATTTTCCCCCCAAAAAAACACTGAGAAATTGTCTGGGTTTTTTTTATGAGTGAATTAGGTGAAGAACATGAATTTAACCTTATCCAAAATTATTTTAGTCCCTCTGACAGCAGCAGCAGATGGACGGTTCCCTTCCCTGCAGCTGTACACACTGTTCATCTGACCAGGTCAGATAAAACACTTGCTGGTATGGTCACATCTGATGCGACCATGCCAGGCAAGTGGTTAAGGGAATCACCGGACTCAGTTTGGCAGTGTCTGAATCACTTCATTGGATAAAATTTCAAAATGGTTTCAGTTGCTTTCAGTATTTTCCGGTGTGCTTGACTAAGGCAACACCTGGTTACGTCAGTTAATGGAATGGAAAAATTTAACTTTTCTTGCAGCTGATGCAATCTTCTACAGGTGGTTGAGTGCTGAAAATGCCCAGAAATTTTATGGGCCACAAATCCTGAGGAGAGAGGGTAAACAATTTTGCTATCACATTCCTGAGTTTTCCCAGTGAATTGACACTGGTGGTCCTCTTAGTGAGGCCAATGATACAGAGAGTAGCCAGCCTGTGAATAATTGAGTGTTGTATATTAGATACTGCCACTGTAGTTTATACTCCCACCTGTCACAGTCATGTCATCTTTTTTTTGACCAATACCACTCATCCACATATCTGTAGTTAAGGGGAAAGTTGGTACCATGTCATTTTGTACACAAAGATTAACTTCTTTTTAACATCCAGTACAGATTAGGAATTGCTGTTCTGCCAAAATGGAATTTGGTAGCATAGACAGATGACCTCAAATAGTTGTCTAAAACCAGACACAGTAGCATCAGATACAGTACATAATTATCCCCCTCCCAATGTTGCACATACAAAGTAGCATGCTCAATTTCTATGTCTAAACCATCAGTATCATTACGTTTACTTACTCATCCTCACATTTGCACAGAATTCACAAAATGGTGGAAGGAGGCTACTCTATGATTACAATCTATGTAGTTAAGGTATAGCATCCACATGGGTTTGGTATGACTGGTGGATGGGATGCCAGTGGTCACAATACCGATACCAGCATCCCAATCTTTAAAATCCAAGGGATGAGATAAGTATGCTATCCCCTTTTTCCTACCCCCTAACCTTCCCTTCATGCAGCCTAACCGTAACATCCCCCTTAGTGCCTAACCCTAACTTCCCCCCAGTGGTGCCTACAGTAAATCTAACTTCCCCCCACACGCAACCTAACCCTCTCCCTTAGTGCCTAAACCTAACTTCCCACCAGTGGTGCTTAACCCTAACCCCCCTCCCCGCAGCCTAACCCTAACCTTCCTCCCCCACAGCCTAAACCCCCAGGTGGCACCTAAACCTAACCTTCCACCACAGCTCTAATCCTAACCATCTGCTATACTTATGGTCGTGATGCTGTCTGTTGGGATTCCAGCGTTGGTCTTCTAACTCTGTTGGGATTCTGACTGCCAGGATACTGACAGATGGTATCTTAACTGCATCCTGTCGTCACGGGATGCTGGTATATCATAATACGGGTGGTCTTCAGTATGCCGACTGACGGGATCCCGGCGCACAGTATACCGGCGCCGGAATCCCAACAGCCGGCATACTGACACTTATTCTCCCTCGTGGGGGTCCACGACCCCCCTGGAGGAAGAATAAAATAGCGTGGCACGCGTAGCGCGCCACTGTGCCCGTAGCGTGGCGAGCGCAGCGAGCCCGCAAGGGGCTCATTTGCGCTCACCACACTGTCGGTAAGCCAGCTGTCAGGCTCCCGGCGCCGGTATGCTGGTCGCCGGGAGCCCGACCGCCGGCATACCATACTGAACCACATAATACAATAGCTGAAACCAACACTGGATGTCCTGTGCATTATGTATGACATCCAACAATAGAATTGACAGCACAGGTCACACCTAAGGCTATCTATCTCTTAATACTCATGCTGACTACAATCTTAGGGCCTAATTCAGACCTGATAACAGCAGCAAAATCTTTCTCTAATGGGCAAAACCATGTGCACTGCATGTGGGGCAGGTATAACATGTGCAGAGACCGTTAGATTTGGGTGGGTTATTTTGTTTGTGTGTAGAGTAAATAATGGCTGCAATTTAGATTTCAGTTTGAACACACCCCATTCAAATCTAACTCTCTCTACACGTTATAGCTGCCCCCCTGCAGTGCACATAGGGGGTCATTCCGAGTTGTTCGCTCGCTAGCAAATTTAAGCTGCATTGCACATGCCAGGCCGCCGCCCTCTGGGAGTGTATCTTAGCTTAGCAGAATTGCGAACGAAAGATTAGCAGAATTGCGAATAGAAAATTCTTAGCAGTTTCTGAGTAGCTCGAGACTTACTCAGCCATTGCGACCAGCTCAGTCAGTTTCGTTCCTGGTTTGACGTCACAAACACGCCCTGTGTTCGGCCAGCTACTCCCCCGTTTCTCCAGACACTCCTGCGTTTTATGCTGGCACGCCTGCGTTTTTCCACACACTCCCAGAAAACGGTCAGTTTCCGCCCAGAAACACCCACTTCCTGTCAATCACACTCCGATCACTTCAACGATGAAAATTCTTCGTTCGGACGTACCATGCGCATGCACATTTTTGCCTTAATCGCTCCGTTGCGAAAATCGGCAACGAGCGATCAAGTTGGAATGACCCCCATGGTTTTGCCCATTTGCTAACAAATTTGCTGCTGCGATCAGGTCTGAATTAGGCCCATGGTTTTGCCCAACTGCTAACAAATTTGCTGCTGCCATCAACTCAGAATTACCCCCATGGTTTTGCTCATTAGCTAACAAATTTGCTGCTGCGATCAGATCTGAATTAGGCCCTGAATGCTTATGGTGTATGTAGGGTTGCTTACTATGGTTTAATTTAATTTTTAGTAGACTACAGTACCTTAATAGTTTCTGCCACTTTTTAAAGGAAGTCAGACCCTCTGAGATCATCCAATAACTGTACAATATTTAAAGATAGAGGGTAAAATTATTATTCTCTGATAATTCTGCAACATATATAAGGATGAATATCTCAAGATGAGTACAACATCAAAATTTTGATTTAATACAATTTTATACACATGTTGAACCAATATTTTAAGGTACACATTAATAAAAGTTATATTTTAATATACTAGATTATGTAATTGATATGAGTGCCTCACAAAGAATTTTTGATTTCTAGTAACTTCCTATGATTACAGTGTCAGAATCAGAAATGTTAGGCTCACATATAGAGCATGTGGACATCCTTAGAATATCCTCAGGTATACAGCAGAAGTTTGTTTTTCAACCTTGTTCTTGTGTTCTTATTTTTGTTCACTAATTTGCCTGTTTTAAAGAAGGCAAATCTAGAGCGAGAAGGCGGTGCTTATAAGTTTACAGAAGATGTCTGACTGTGTTTGGCCCTGGCTTTCACAAAAGGCTTTTTAGTGCATGAAAGAGCAGTAGCAGGACCACCACTTGCAAATAAAGGCCCTGCTTTGAGCCTTTTCTTGCCACTCCATGTATTGAATGGCATGTTTGTAATAACTTTTATCTTCATAGTTAGAGGTTGTGTTTTCTTTAAGATTGTGAAATACTGTTTAGATATGAGGTGCCATTTACATCTTCTTTCCCCTTGACCTCATTTAGCAAATGGTTGAAAAATACTATGACTGCCAGCACTAGTACTAGCTTGCTCCTGCTCTTCTAATGACTGATTCATGATTGATTTTAGTTTTACACCAGGACAGGAGTAAAACTACTGTGGTTGAATTTAACTGCCCCACACCCAGTGTCGGACTGGGGCATGTAGGGCCCACCGGGGGAATGTAGTGGTAGGGATCTGTGTCAGGGGTGTGGGCACTCTGCAGAGGGGGTGTGGCCTGCCACCTCATTGGATTGACTAACCATTAGAGAGAGCAACATCTGGGCCCCTTCATAAATATATACAGTAAATTCAGCTGCTGCATGCCTGATAGTGTACCAGATTAATAACAGCAATGCACTGTAGAAAATACACCATAGTTCACTATAAGGTAACATACTGTATGTGTGATGTATAATTCAAGTGCACAGTCTGGAACCTGATCCTTAGAGCAGGAGGTGGGCCCCAAGGCAGTAGGGCCCACCGGTGGTTTCCCCTGTACCCCTGTGGGCCAGTCCAAGCCTGCCCACACCAAGTAAACATAAAATGAGATAAGGAAATTAGGGGTCTATTTACTAAGTCTTGGATGGAGATTAAGTGCACAGAGATAAAGTCACAGCCATCCTGCTCCTGTCATTTTTCACATGCAGCCTGTGACATGCCAGGTAGTTGCTGATTGGCTGGTACTTTATCTCCATGCACTTTATCTCCATCCAAGGTTAGTAATTAGACCCCTTAGTCTTTATTACAAGGCTGGATATTTTTGTTGACACCAGCAAGAAAATGTATTTTTTATGACAATGTTTATTTTTTGGGTGCAGTCGGTGGGTACACTTCCACACACACTAAGTACAATAATATACGCTGCCTCTATAAAACACACATTTAAAAAAAATAGGATTAAATTGAATGTTTATAAAAGACTTGAAATTATTTTTTAACTCCAGCAAGAAATGTGCTTTTTTTTTTTTACATTATATATTTTTAGGGTGCAGTTCATGGTCACACATCTACCACCACTAAGTACAATAATATACACTGCCTCTGAGAAACACAGATCAGCAGATCGGCCAGATAATTGCAGCATGTATGTTGCCAACCAATCTGAAAATATCGATCAGTTGGGCATGCCATATCATTCAGCATATCCACCCGATTCAATATTTTCTAAGCATCCAGTCAGCCGCATTGACCAGTGTACTGTATGCCCTGCTACGGCCATCCGACAGATAGTCCCCTTTTCCCCTGGTAAGGAATGGGAATATGTCTCCTTCCCGGGGCAGAATGCCAGTTTCATGTGGCATACATTGTGAGAGATCTCAGTGTGTATGTCCCGGATATTAGCAGTAGCAGATAAAATGCCTGTAGGTCTGACAGGTATTTTATTTGCCCATGTATGCCAAGCATAACTCTGGGCAGTAAGCATACATAGCCACCTGGAAGCAGCACACTCACTGCAACACTTCCAGAAAGGTGTTAGACAAGATGGTAGTTAGTTTGTTGGGTGCCCTTTTGTGTATGAGATCAGGTCTAGAGCCATACTGTAGTGGCCCCACCTGCAATCTGGCTCTAGGATAGTGTATTACAATAGGTGTATGATAATGTTGAGTGATGATGTCTTGAATAGTTTCCCTGACTGACAATATAGTTATTTAAGGATTAGCAACAATGTGAAGATATGAAATCCAGTTTATATGACATATTAAACTGGAAAACAGCACATATGCTCAGTGTAAAAGTGACTGCATTCACAAGAATGATTGATTTGGCCCTGCTATTATTAATATACACGTTTTGATTATTTCAGGCACATTCACAAATTCTCCAAATAATTAATCTCCATGACTGACATTAAATTGTTTAATTTATGGATGCATGGGTTTGATTCTTTGGAAGAACCCCAGAAACATTTATGAGTATTTACCTCTCTCACCTCTTCCAGGGCCACATTAACAATAAGCCTTATGGAGCTACAACTCCAGGCCTACTACATATAAATAGCCTCACCCTTGTAAGTATTACAATTGTAGTTCTAGTTTTCTCATAAAATTATGCAAACTCTTTATTTTGATATATTTTGGGTGACAGTGGAGCTGATTGTGGGGGTTATTCAGCGATGGACGCAGGTCTTGCTTCCGTCAGCAAGATCTACGTCCATCTACTCACATGCTGGGTGCCGGTCAGCACATGGCAAGGCCACCCAGCATGTGTGTGGTGCCACCTCATCGACTTGAGGTTGACCCCTGCCAGCGTAGGCTGCGTCCGAAATGGTCCGGGCATACCTGCGTTATCCAGATTACGCCCAGCAAAACACAGCGGCGCCGCCCCCCTGATGCCTTGTGGCTGTCAATCACTATGTGATCCCATCCTTCTGGGATACGATGATATCACATGGAGACGGTCATGCATGTGCACTATTACCAGTGAGCATGCGCAGACCAGATGGACATGGCTGCTGCATACAGATGCATGGTTGTGTCCATCTCTAAATCGCCCCCTGTATTTGTCAGCCTTGGCCAACCTGTTGCACTTCAGATGTTGTGAACAAACAAGTCCCAGCATGCCCTGTCTCAGTTTTGCTATTAGGGAATGTTAAAACTGTGGCAGGGCATACTGGGACTTGCAGTTTCACAACAGTTGGAGAGCCACAGTTTAGCCAGCCCTGATATAGACGGTCTACATACCCACGTAGCTCTGGCCACACCAACATATCACTGGTCACAGATTTTCCCCATTTCAGTATAGAACCTTAATAATTTTCAGTTCCAGGCCCATGTGGCCCTTAATCCTCACCTCTACTTTACATATAAATAGGAACATGGATTGGCATGGAGTGGTGCAAGAAAAACAGACTATACTTAGTGCCTGTTTGCCATACATGGATCTGATGAAGTCTATGGGGGTAATTCCGACCCGTTCGCACGCTGCTGTTTTTCGCAGCGGTCTGAACGGGTCAGTTCTGCGCATGCGCGGTGGCTGCAATGCGCAGGCGCATCATTGCCTAGCGATGGCCATCGCTGGGCAAAGACAAGAAGAATGAAGAAAGCGATCGCTGCCGCAATCGCAAGAAGATTGACAGGAGGAAGGCGTTCCGGGGCGTTAACTGACCGTTTTCTGGGAGTGGTGCGGGGAACGCAGGCATATCCAGGCATTTGGAGGGCGGATGTCTGACATCAATTCCGGGATCTGCAACGCTGGATTGTTCACACAGGGTAAGTAACTCTTACCCAGGTCTTGTTATACACAAAACTATTGTTGCATAGCAGGGCTGCATAAGCGATCGCAGCCTTGCTATGCAAAAATACACTCCCCCATAGGCGGCGTCTAGTTGATCGCACGGGCTGCAAAAAGTTGCAGCATGCGATCAACTCAGAATGACCCCCAATATACCATCTATTTTCATGGTCCACTGAAACCTTTACACATCTTCTGCACATTGGTATGACTTAGTGTATACATAAGTATGGTAACGAGGAATGTGCTGCATTTATACATACTTAAAGCTTAAAAATTTCATGTTACATAAAAATATAACTTTTGCATTCATATAGTTTTTCCCTTCTCATTACTGTAATAGTACAGTACATATGTTATATTATCAAATGTCACAGTACCTTCAGTTTCTCTTCCAAGCAAGATAGAACATGTTAATAAAAGATGCCTGCTGGGAGAAAAAGACTTAATAGTTAATTATCCTGGAAAGAATGTTAAACCATGTTACAAATATAGAATCAAGAACACATAATATTTATTACAAATCATCACTTACGTTGGCATGGTTTATATACAACTAAGACTATAAGAAGTATAATCTCTTATATTTTTTGAGTCCTTTGAAGAATAATTATGCAATGACTTTGATGTATCACATTTTTGTCCAGATTACTATCATAAAAGCAAAGTGTAGAATAAAAGCATTATTATATGATCAGCTAGAAGTCACAAAGACTATGCTATTTGAAATACATTTGAGGTATGAGTTTTGTTTCATATAAATGTATATTTGACACCACGGACGCAAATATAATCCTGCCCAAGTCCGACCAACGTGCGGGATTCCGGCCGTACTCAGACTTTTTTTTAAAGGGGCTAAACCATGCCTCGGAAGTGACTGCCCCTTTAAAAAACTTCCCTTGAGATGGCCAGCCATATTGGTACGTATGGTTATCCAAGTGCCATTATGCACTGCAGCTTTACTTGGACAAGTGTTAGGAACAATATTATTTATACTAACATTTATTGATACCTCCTTACACAAAGCACCTGGGGCAGTGCCAGCTTACACATGGTACACATGGGCCTGGAGCTGAAATTCATGAAGGGCCTAATGTATGCCGCTGCAGGTGGTGTGGCCAATGCTGCGGGCGTGTGTGTGATTTTTTTTGAGTGGGCATCTTCAATGGTTTGTGGGCCACAATGTGGCCGCGGACTGGTGATGGTCTATGGTGGGATCATCTCATAATATTACCCTGAGATGATTTTATATAGCGCTAGGGAGATGGGACAGATCTAAGAGAGGAGCCTGGACTTAAAGGATAGTGTGAGGGGAGGGGTGTGGCCTCACTGGGAATGTCGTTATGCCATTCCCACAGCATATTTATAGTATAAAAATAAACACACACAATGTCTTTCATTGGAAAGAAAAATAAACACATTGCCCCTCACAGGAAAAACAAACAAATTGTCCCTAATAGGAAACAGAAACAAACACATTGCACCCCACAGGAAAAACAAACACACTGGGCTTGATAGGAAACACAAACACATTCGCCACCAGAGGTTAAAATAAAACACATTAGCCCTACAGGGTAAAAAAAAATGTCTCCCACAGGGAATAAACAAATACATTGTTCCCAGCAAGAAGAAATTAAAACACATTTGCTAACACAGGAAAAAAAATTGGCCCTACACACACATTGGACCACACAGAGAAAAAATACCCCCACCCCATCAGACACTGACATGACAGCAGCAGAAGCCATGGATGGCATAGGTCTAATGTTTGGCAGGGTGAGAGAGTCTTTGGAGACAGGTCTGGTGGGTGACAGAATGAGTGTGCGGGGACACGTCTGGTTGGGGACAGGGTAAGTTTTAGAGGGCAGGTCTGGTAGAGACAGGTTGAGAGTTTGTGGACAGGTGTCGTGGAGAAAGGTTGAGTGTGGGGACAGGTCTGGTGGATGACAGGGTGAGTATGCGGGGACAGGTCGAGTGGGTGACAGAGTGAGGGGACAGGGTGAGAGACAGGTCTGGTAGGTGACAGGGTGAGGGTGCAGGGACAGCTCTGGTAGGGGACAGGTCTGGTAGGGGGTCAGAGTTAGTGGACAGGTCTGGTAGGGGACAGGGTGAGAGGACAGGTCTGGTAGGGGACAGGGTGAGGGTGCGGGGACAGCTCTGGTGGGAGATAGGGTGGGGGTGCTGGGACAGGTCTGGTCAGAGACAGGGAGAGGGTGCGGGCACAGGTCTGGTAGGGGACAGGGTGAGAGGACAGTGTCAAAGTCGAAAAATATTGTAATGCATATGCCTTGTACTAACCCCATGCACATGCCCGCTGCTCGTGCACTCAGTCCGCCATGCATGCACATATCCGCAATTTGCGTAGGATCGCTCTGGAGATCATGCGCGTGATATGGGTATTTACGGCGGAGTTTGTGAGCGCGTAGAGGGTTATTAGAACATTACATATTTTACCCAAATAGTGCATTTTGTACCCATAGTTCCCCTGCACCACATCAGCGAGTATCAATAGTTTAAACAGTTCCAGGACCAAGAGATTCGCCTTTGCATGATAGGAAGGGTCAGATAAAGGTTGGAAGGTGATGTCTAGTATCCAGCTGTAGGGTATTTTGAGGGTAACATTCCGGTGTTGGTTAGAGAAAGATTGCATGTTCCAGCGTATAGTTATGTGCAGAAGTAGAATATAGATATTAACTGTATTTACTGTATATTATGTATGCGGCGGGAATCCAGAGGATACCACCCACAAGAGCAGTTGGGGAAAGACATCACCCATCTATTCAAATCAACCTATGACCTCTTCTGTAATGAAAAGACACATCTCTGTGTCCAATGGACAATGAGATTACAGTGACCATTGTATTGTGTATGTATGTTGTGTATAAAAAGCCCATTGTTGCCTGGCCGGTCAGAAGACTCTGAACGCTTTCTATCTGACTAGCGGAGGACCGGCCGGGTTGCGCTTGCGAACATTCTCACGTATGTACATTCTCTGTAGCCATTATTCTGTTTAGATTTATCTTGTTAGCCTGTAGTGTATGATTTGTACTGTTTTACCTTTTGGAATAATCCACGATGGCCTTAGAACCCTATGGTTTCAACTACAAATCGGTGTTTTGTCTTCACTTTCCTGCAAGGGTTTTAAAGTGTTTTTATCTGTATAAGGTGTATAAGTATTGATAAGGTGTACGCACTGCGGGTACATTATACCGTCAGCGCTACTTAAGGTTTAAGGTATAACATCATTGCAGTACTTTGCTGCTAAAGGTTTTAAAGTGTAATCATATCATTGCATTGTATCATTAACAAGGTTTAAAAGTTAGCAATTGTGTGTGCGTGTGCGCTGTGTGTACTCTGTACACTCAGCGCGGCATGTGTACGCCAAGTACGTACCACGTGCGGGACTCTGTACGCAAATAGCGTACAAAGTGCGTAGCACGTGTATTCAGTCTAGCGGCCATAGCAGCTCCACGGTAATAGTGTATCTAGAGGTATAGCTTTACGGTCTAAGATAATATCGACATTATCAATTGGGAGCTCATCCGGTTCTTCCTCATACCCGCAGCCTAGCAGGTTTTCGCAGACTTTATCTATCAGCAAAGGGCGGAAAGGTATCCTCCGTAAACCTTCTCTTGGTTGGTGGATATACTAGTGCTGATTAGATAAGCGTCTGCCCTGCATGGTTTGAAGGGATGCTGGAGGGATCCGTAAGGTAAGAACGCAAAAGCTATTTTTAAAATCTGCAAATTTCTGTTTGGCGCCAAATGCGCACACAACACACGCATACACCTGTATTTTGTACTTTGCATATCTGCTCGCATTATTGCCGTAAGCATTGATTACTAGATTAATTTTGACCTGTACTGAGAAAATTTGTTGCTATTTAGTTAAAATATAGTTAATAGTTAAGGAAGTAAGTGTAAGACGCACACGCAGCCTGGCCTAGTTGTAAAAGTTTATACAGTAGAAACTGTGTGTTGTGTTAAGTAAGTGATTATAGTTAAATATCGCTTACATTTATAGAAGTGTGGGATTTGTAGTACTGCGGACGTACGGCCTTTGTATACGTGTCTCGGACAGAGTACGGGACTGCGTACGCAACGTAAGGCATACACACGTGGCGTGTTCACGCAATGTGCGTAAAAGTACGCCCGCTAAATACAAACCACACAATAGCATTGTTTTAGTTTAGGCGCGAGACGGTAACCACGCGATAATAGCACAAATTGATCAGTTTCCAATATTTAGTTTAAAAACCTTTTTTACTCTATTACCTCTGGAACTAAAGCTGTTTTATCTGAATGAAAGTTAATTTTCTGTACAGAAAAACCAAAGTGTATATGAGTGAACGAGCGTGAGTGTGCAAACAATAAAGGTTTTGTGGACCCAGGGAATTCGGGATCCCGTAGGAGACCACACCAGGTAAGTGGACACTTGGTGGCGTGAGAGTGGCTTGCTCACGTTAACATTGATTAAGGTACAAAGGAGCAAAGTAGTAGAGAACAGCAGACCAAGAGGTCAGCGAAGTCAGAAAACCGCTGACAAAGTCAAGCGAAGCTCTGAATACCGCGGCCTAAAAGGTCAGCGAGGTTTTTGTGTAGAGAGCGCAGCCCAGGTGGTTGGCGTAGAACCCATATAGGCCCATTCAGATACGCTCCGGCTGAGTTTTCGCAGCCTGAAAAAACGATTCCATTGGTCGCACGGCGGATAAGTAACAGTTACCTATACGCTGGGCGATTGGACCGCGCGTTAGTGGGTGCAAAACTTAGCTCAACGTGATACCCTTTTATGACTTTTGCGTAAAATCGCGGGATCATAAGCGCTAGGTGTAGCACACGCAACGTGATTTGTGTAACAATTTTTTTGTTTTAAGGGAGATTCTCTGGTCACTCAGGAAATCTCCAACGACCAATATTTACTGGGAAGGGTAAGTCACTCCCACACATTTCCAGTAAATAGAGGTTACACAGGGGCCCTAGGTTGGGTACGTACCGGCGCTGACGACAGTGTTTAGGTGTATTGGCCAACGTGGGCGTGAGTGGGTGAGAGCACTCGTTGAACTTTCACCGTTGCCTTATAATTGAGTATTTTGTTTTTTTGTAGGAATTAGCTGAGAAGGCAATACCTGCAAAAGATGGGGGCCAGTTGCTCAAGTAAGGGACGATCAACCAGGGTTCAGGTTGATATTCCGTGGCCCAAGGGGTCGGCGAGGTACATAATGTGTGAGAAATATGGATCACACGCAGAGGTTTTATGCAATGAATGGGAACGTATGACTGCGGAAGATAGGGAACCATTCCCTAAGGAAGGCAGCTTTAATCCAGAGGTGTTGCAGAATTTAAGGATTAGGATATGTCTGTTAAAATCCCGAAAAGAAAGGATCAGACACTCAAACTGTTTACATTTATGGCAACGAGAGAGTGATATGCAAAGGGAACTAGCTCACGCAGCCGGTTCCAACCCTAGCAGGAAACTGATTGCAACTGCACCACCACCACCGTATATTACAGGGGAGAAAGTGGCTACAGACAATGGCATACTAATATATGATAAGAGTGAACTTGATAAATGTATTAATGCTAACCCGTGCAAGTTGTATCCCATCTTAAACTTCCCTCAGGACTGCGACCAAGAAGATGAACCCAGCACGGTATCGGCACTCTCTCTAGCAGCCACCATGCAAGACACACAAGTGGGCACGGCCCAACCAGTAAGAACAGTAGCAAAGGCCCCTAGCGGAGGGACAGGTGAGGTCGTGTCCACAGGTAAGTACGGTACAGTACATTATGCAGAGACAATTGCACCTCACATTGTAGAAGCAACCCAGAATGATGTAATTGAACTAAATCCTGTCAGGGTGATCGCAGTCCCCAATGGGAAGACTGACGCTCAGGGAATCACTCCCGTCAGGAACATTGCTATGCATTGTCCTTGGTCCCGGACAGAATTGAGGACAATTATGTCTGAATTTCCCGATCCCAGAAAGGATCTAGCCGCATGTCAGAGGTTTATTAGAGAACTAGGTAACGCCTCCGAACCCACAAACAAAGATTGGTGGACAGTGCAACGGGCATGTTTGCCCTCCAATATTGACCCTGTGAAATTCATTGCTGATTGTAAATTAGACGCAGAAGTACCTCTCACTGATGAATACACTCAGGAGAATGTACGACAGATCAATCTGCAGTTAAAAGTATATTTCCCTACTGTTGTCAAGTGGAATAAAATCTTTTCCATAAGGCAAAAAGAAGGTGAAACTGCTTCTGAATATTTCCATCAAGCACTGCAGGAAATGGCTAGATACACTGGGGTCGAGGACATTAAGGAAAATGTACATCATAGAGAGGTAGCTGTGTCCGTATTAATGGACGGCTTGAAAGAAACGTTGAGAACAAGGGTAAAAACCTCTCAACCTAACTGGAGAGGTATTTCGGTGGCTGCATTAAGAGAGTCCGCTATCGAGCACGATCGGAACATCATTAAGCACAGGGAGTCACAGGGGGATAAGCTGATGACCGTAAGTATCAAAGCCCTGACAACGAAGCCACATCAGCCTAAACCCCAGACCCCTGATGGTAATTCGTATGTAGTAAAATGTTATAATTGCCAGAGGGAAGGACAATACGCACGGAACTGTAATTATAAAAGCAACGTATATCGACCCCCTAGACCAGAACATGACTCACAGCATAACACACGTAATTGGGATCAGGGATCGCATAGGAGGAATTATGAGCTACATGCAGGGGAAACACGGAGGTACCCACCTAGGAGGGACTGGCAGACCTCTGGAAATTCTCAGCTACCCCCCTCACATATTGTAGCTGCCAGCGCGCTGCGGGAGGGTCACAACATACAATAGGGGTTAGGCCACACCTGTAGTTTGCAGCCAGTGAAGTTGATTGCTAGCCTTGGAAATGAACCCGAGGTTACAGTTGATGTAGCTGGTAGATCACTACCTTTCCTTGTAGATACAGGGGCGGCCAGGTCAGTGTTAAATTCAATGGTAGGTATGAAAACCACGGGTAAAACAATTTCAGCAATGGGGGTAACAGGAGTAGTGCAACACTACCCTTTGAGTAGACCAGCGGAGATTATGATAGGGCCTTTGCAAACCAAGCATTCCTTTTTGCTAGCTGCATCGGCTCCGACTAATCTACTTGGGAGAGATTTATTTGTAAGATGAGGTGTGTCATATATTGTACTCCTGAGGGTGTCTTCTTAGATATACCAGAGAATCACGTTCAGGAAGTGCAGGATATGTTAGACACCCCACAAAGGTTAATGTCACACTCTGCTGTTATAGACAGGTGTCCATCCAAGGTAGAGGAAATGATCTCCCAGATACCGGAATCCCTCTGGACCAAAGATGGACAAGACACTGGATTGATGGCAAATGTAGCTCCTGTAGTTGTGCAAGTAAAAGATGGTAGGATAGCTCCAAAAATCCCACAGTATCCTCTGAAGCCAGAGGTGGAATTAGGAGTGTACCCAGTCATAGAGCGCTTGCTACAACAAGGCATCCTAGTTAGGACGTCCAGCACTGCCAATAGTCCCATCTTCCCTGTGAAAAAGAGTGGGGGGAGGGGTTACAGGCTAGTGCAGGATCTAAGGGGGATAAACAAGATAGTTGAGAGCCAATTCCCCGTAGTGCCAAATCCAGCTGTAATCCTCATGCAAATTCCCCCTACTGCGAAATTTTTCACTGTCATTGACCTCTGTTCTGCTTTCTTTTCGGTCCCTCTGCACCCTGACAGCCAATATTTGTTTGCATTTATATACAGGGGAGTACAGTACACCTGGACTTGCCTACCCCAAGGTTTCATTGACAGCCCAAGTATTTTCTCCCAGGCTTTGCATGACTGTTTACAATCCTTTCAACCTGAGAGCGGATCAGTATTAATACAGTATGTAGATGACTTACTGCTGTGTTCAGATTCACTCGAGTCATCCTTGAAAGACACAAAACAGCTTTTGTTTCACCTTTCTAATACGGGACACAAGGTTTCAAAGGATAAGTTAAAGTTGTGCCAGACCAAGGTAAAATATTTGGGACATTGTTTGACACAAGGACTGAGACACCTCACCGCTGATAGAATACAGGCGATTCGCGACATGACTCTGCCACAAACCCAGCAACAGATCCGCACTTTCCTTGGAATGTGTGGGTACTGTCGAAACTGGATCCCAGGGTTCTCCATACTGGCTTTACCTTTGCAGGAAATGGTCTCCTCGAACAAACCAGATCGGATCTCTCACACAGATGAGTCCGAACTTGCATTTGAGAGACTTAAACAATGCCTATCACAGGCACCTGCATTAGGCATGCCAGATTATGGGAAACCTTTTGAATTGTACGGTACGGAAAGTGCTGGGTGTGCGGCAGGTGTCCTAACCCAGAGACATGGTGATGCCAGCAGGCCGGTAGCTTACTACAGTGCACAGTTGGACACCGTAGCACGGTCTCTCCCCACATGCTTGCGAAGTTTTGCAGCGATAGCCTTGCTAGTGAGTAAAAGTGAAGATGTAGTGTTAGGACACAACCTGACCATCCATACACCTCATGCAGTATCAGCCTTACTGAACTCTGCCCAAACCAGACATGTCTCATCAGCACGGTTTACAAGGTGGGAATTAGCACTAATGGCCCCTGTAAACATCACCATAAAGAGATGCAGCGCACTAAATCCTGCAACTTATCTCCCAGGTGTGCCTGGACAGGCACAAAGGGTGGAGGATGAGAATGATGGTGAAGAAGGATTTAGTACAGACACTGGCACACATGATTGTATGGAATATCTGAACCAAACTTTCACTGCAAGACCCGACATTAGTGACAACCCACTGAAAGGCGTAGATTTTACTTTTTACACTGACGGTAGTTGCCACAGACAGACGGACTCGGGAGACGTGTGTACTGGATACGCAGTCGTAGATGACAGAGGTATCATAGAAGCTGAACCCCTGGGCCCACCGCACTCAGCACAACTTGCTGAGCTGGTCGCCCTAACCAGAGCGTGTGAATTGGCTAAGGGTAAGTCAGCCAATATATATACAGATTCTAGGTATGCCTTTGGAGTAGTGCGTGATTTCGGGGCCCTATGGCGCCTCAGAAATTTCATGACGGCAGCTGGTACACCTGTAGCGCATGCATCCCATATAAAAAGGCTTCTAACAGCGATACAGGAACCTGACAGAGTGGCTGTTATCAAGTGTAAAGCCCACACTTACAGTCAAGACCCAGTGTCACTTGGTAACAGCCGGGCAGACGAAGCTGCTAAATCAGCAGCCAGCACCCCCATACAGACAGATATCACACAACTGATGGTATTCAATACCGTCAACACACAAAAATTAAGTGAAATGCAAAATTTGTGTTCTCCACAGGAAAAGGCAGTCTGGAGGTCAAAAGGATATGGCCAGGAGTCCTCAGGACTCTGGACAGATGGACAGGGTAAGCCAGTAGCCCCCAGAGCATATCTTCCAAGCTTAGCTGAGGCGGCACACGGTCTGACTCATCTGGGCAAAGAGGGTATGTGTAAGCTGGTGAGAGCCTACTGGTGTGCGCCAGGATTCTCTTCTCATGCGGGTAAGAGAGCAATGACATGTCTTATCTGCTTGAGGAAGAATATTGGAAAGTCAATACCAACAGAACCATCCCATATCCCGCCGACAGACGGCCCTTTTCAGGTAATACAAATTGATTTCATACAGTTACCACCCTGCAGAAATTTAAAATATGTGTTAGTTTGTATTGACGTGTTTTCAAATTGGGTAGAAGCGTTCCCCGCTGCCACAAATACTGCTACGTTCACTGCAATGAAAATTGTGCAGGAATTTGTGTGCAGATATGGTATCCCTAGGATAATTGAAAGTAATAGGGGTACCCATTTTACAGGTGATGTCTTTCAGGTTATGTGCAAACTGATGGGAATTAATAGTAAGCTGCATACTCCGTACTGCCCACAGGCGAGTGCGAAAGTGGAAAGAGTAAACAGCACAATTAAAAACAAGCTGAGCAAAGTGATGGCTGAAACTGGATTGTTATGGCCAGAAGCTTTGCCACTTGTATTGTACAGCATCAGAACCACTCCCAGGTCCCCCCTTAACCTATCACCCTTTGAGATTCTTTTTGGTCGACATCCCCATGTAATGATTGACCCCCAGGATGATTTGAAATGCAATAATGAGGTGACTGTAAAAAATATGGTTAAGATGAGCCAGCAGTTGAGGAATCAAAACAGAAATCTAAAGCTGGTGATTCCTGACCTACCAAACAGTAATTGTCATGACATTGAACCTGGGGATTATTTAATGATTCGAAATTTTCTACGCTCAGGTTGCCTCATTGACAGGTGGGAAGGACCGTACCAAGTCTTACTGACCAGCACGACAGCATTAAAGGTTGCCGAGAGAGAGACTTGGGTCCACTCGTCCCACTGTAAGAAGGTCGCTGATCCAGAGAGAGCCCGTGACAAAGAGCAGAGTGTAGAGGAAATCGTATCACTGGAGTGTCTGTTCCAGGAAGGTTGAGAGGCAGGACTGTTGTCACGGCACCTGAGCACGGAGAACTACAAGACCAGAGGCGGTTGTCGCACCAAATTTCTTTTTCCTTTTTATTATTTTCTCCATCTCCCCTTACCCCCTTTTCCCCCTTCCTTGCTCCTTTTTCTCTCCCCTTAACAAGATGGACTTACCCCAAGAGACTGCATTCCGGGTTTTCCTGTAGACCCTGTTGTTGACCAGAGCAGTCTATTTCGGTGAGAGTACCAGAGAGGTCGAGAAAGGATCTGGAATGGGTTCTGATGGCAAGGACGGATTTGTAGAATTCCAAGAGCAACACATCTACCGAGCAAAGGCGAGTATCAGAAAACGATCTGGTAGTCAAGAAACTAGGAGGCACTGTGAAGGGTTATTGGCTGAAGAAAATTGTATTTGTAGAAACTGTGAAAACATAGTTAAGGACGGGTGCATCCAGAGATGTCAGTCCAGCCTTAATATCAACATGGACCGTCATCCATTGAGTGATTATCACTCATTAGTGGGTAAGGTTTTAAACCAAACAGAATGCTGGGTGTGCTCACAAGTACCTCAAGGTCAGAGCAAGTCAGGACTAGTACCGTATCCTTTAACAATAGATGAGGTACTTGAATTACGGGGTGGGAGACTGGTGGACAAGAAATTTAATATTTCTAGGCCCCCTAGTTTGAAGCTCCACCAATACCACGTGGATAGATCCTTAGTATGTTTCAACATTTCCAATTCCCGAAAGCCGGGAAATTGGGAAGTGACATGGAATAACCAAACCATGGCATTTTCACACAGAGCCGACAGAATGCCCGTAGACTCAGAACTTATACGCCAAATAGCCGACGGTGGAAGGTATTTTCGGTACAGGTATACTCTAGGAAGTGGGACCATGCGGGTTGGAGAAGTATCACCAGGGTACTGTGCGCATATCATACAGCCTGATACATGTACTGAACAAATGAGAGAGTTAGGGATAGGATTTTTCACTTGGAAGGTTTGCAATATGGTAATGTCATATTCTGTCCCATATGTTCTCCCCGATGATGCATATTTCATATGCGGGAGGAAGGCGTATAAGTGGCTTGCCCCAAACTCAGAGGGATTGTGTTACATTGGAAGAGTGTTGCCAGAAGTAATGACCATAACCCATAATAAGATGAAAGACGTTCACCGCAATGCTCAAGCTCCTTACACTCACACTCACTATGAACACATCATTAAGAGACACCTTATAGATAGGACAGAGCACGCAGCCTCTGATTTGATCCACGAATCCACCGGGATTCAATTCCTACTCGCGTTAGATATCACCCGTACCGCCAGAGGAATTATAAATTATAGGTATATTCATGCGCTAGCGAATCTGATAGATAATATCACCGAGATGTATGATGACACCTTCAGGTATACAGGGAGTTGCAAGCTTACAAAACGGAACTGATCCAGCACAGTATGGTCCTCAATTATATCACAGCGGTGACAGGCAGGTACTGTGTCACCTTGGCAACTCAGTATGGTATGAAGTGCTGCACGTACATTACAAACAGCACTGATGACCCAACCGAGGTCATAGATCAAAAGATGGACGATATCTTGCAATTGAAGTGGGAGTTCCGGAGGAGACACAACCTTACCCTTACTGCTGTGAGTAATGAACTGACCGGCTGAGTCTCATGGTTGAACCCACGCAATTGGTTCTCAGGTTTAGGAGAATGGGCTCAAAATGTTATCGTGAATGTAGGAAAGTTTCTCTTTTGTATCCTGGGAGTTGTTATAATGATTGGTTTGATATTTAGATGTGTTCGAATTTTAACGAGGCGCAAGCGCGGTACCAAAGTGATGAGTTTGAGTAGCGGGTGCATTGGTACAGCAACTGATTTAATTTATGACCCATCAATAGAGACAATGTTGTGATAAGACGTGATTCCACGGTCCGTTTCTTTCACCCATTTCTCCTTTGTTTTCCCTCAGCAAAAATACACCCATCCGGAGAAGACTTCAATCAACACCCAAGAATGATTACGAAAATGTTATGTGAATGTATTGTACATATGTGTCTTATCCTCATCTCTACAACCTTCAGGTAGTGACACACATAGTCGACAGGTGATATCCATATATTAGCATTCACATGTGTTCCCCCTCCATGTATCATCAACTAAATGTGCACCCCATTTGTTGGAACAAGAAGCCGAAAAGAGCTCGGTAGTGTTTGTTGGCCCACTTACAGACCCTTAATACGGGATGAGAAGGATTTAATGTATACTTCGCAATACCTCGAAGCTTATCTAGAACATATACGGCACGATGATACATGCCCCTCAGACATGGATTTAATACATACATGCTTTTACTATCCCACTAGGTCATACATTTCCCGCCTACACCTCTCCTCCTACCATCCAATTATTTTATGGATAATGTATTGTATATTTTTATCCAACCATCTGTAGATATTGTATTGTATATTTTTCTGTTTAATGTTTAGATAGTGGCAGTTATTGTTGACTGCCAAATGGTGGACTGTCAAAGTCGAAAAATATTGTAATGCATATGCCTTGTACTAACCCCATGCACATGCCCGCTGCTCGTGCACTCAGTCCGCCGTGCGTGCACATATCCGCAATTTGCGTAGGATCGCTCCGGCGATCATGCGCGTGATATGGGTATTTACGGCGGAGTTTGTGAGCGCGTAGAGGGTTATTAGAACATTACATATTTAACCCAAATAGTGCATTTTGTACCCATAGTTCCCCTGCACCACATCAGCGAGTATCAATAGTTTAAACAGTTCCAGGACTAAGAGATTCGCCTTTGCATGATAGGAAGGGTCAGATAAAGATTGGAAGGTGATGTCTAGTATCCAGCTGTAGGGTATTTTGAGGGTAACATTCCGGTGTTGGTTAGAGAAAGATCGCATGTTCCAGCGTATAGTTATGTGCAGAAGTAGAATATAGATATTAACTGTATTTACTGTATATTATGTATGCGGCGGGAATCCAGAGGATACCACCCACAAGAGCAGTTGGGGAAAGACATCGCCCATCTATTCAAATCAACCTATGACCTCTTCTGTAATGAAAAGACACATCTCTGTGTCCAATGGACAATGAGATTACAGTGTCCATTGTATTGTGTATGTATGTTGTGTATAAAAAGCCCATTGTTGCCTGGCCGGTCAGAAGACTCTGAACGCTTTCTATCTGACTAGCGGAGGACCGGCCGGGTTGCGCTTGCGAACATTCTCACGTATGTACAGTCTCTGTAGCCATTATTTTGTTTAGATTTATCTTGTTAGCCTGTAGTGTATGATTTGAACTGTTTTACCTTTTGGAATAATCCATGGTGGCCTTAGAACCCTATGGTTTCAACTACAAATCGGTGTTGTGTCTTCACTTTCCTGCAAGGGTTTTAAAGTGTATTTATCTGTATAAGGTGTATAAGTATTGATAAGGTGTACGCACTGCGGGTACTTTATACCGTCAGCGCTACTTAAGGTTTAAGGTATAACATCGTTGCAGTACTTTGCTGCTAAAGGTTTTAAAGTGTAATCATATCATTGCATTGTATCATTAACACGGTTTAAAGGTTATCAATTGTGTGTGCGTGCGCTGTGTGTACTCTGTACACTCAGCGCGGCGTGTGTACGCCAAGTAAGTACCACGTGCGGGACTCTGTACGCAAATAGCGTACAAAGTGCGTAGCACGTGTATTCAGTCTAGCGGCCATAGCGGCTCCACGGTAATAGTGTATCTAAAGGTATAGCTTTACGGTCTAAGATAATATCGACATTATCAACAGTGTGAGAGTACAGGTCTGGTGGGGGATAGGGTGAGGGTGCGGGACAGGTCTGGTAGGGGATAGAGTGAGAGTGCTGGGACAGGTCTGGTCGGGAACAGATAGAGGGTGCGGGGACAGGTCTGGAAAATGATAGGTCTGGTAGGGGACAGTGTGAGGGTACAGGTCTGGTAGGGGACAGGATGAGTGTGCTGGGACAGGTCTGGTAGGGGACAGAGTGAGGTTGCTGGGACAGGTCTGGTCGGGGACAGGGAGAGGGTGTATGCACAGGTCTGGTAGGGGATAGGTCTGGGAGGGGACAGGTTAAGACAGGTCTGGTAGGGGATAGGGTGAGGGTGCTTGGACAGGTCTGGTAGGGGATAGGATGAGGGTGCTGGGACAGGTCTGGTAGGGGATAGGGTGAGGGTGCTTGGACAGGTCTGGTCAGGGCCAGGGAGAGGGTGCGGACAGGTCTGGTAGGTGGTAGGTCTGGTCGGGGACAGGGAGAGGGTGCGGGCACAGGTCTGGTAGGGGATAATTTGGTAGGGGACAGGGTGCCACAAAGGGTACGAGTGCCTCCCGTCCGCAGCCAGCCATGCACAATGTGGCTGCGGATGGCCATGGATCTGTGACATATTTGGAACCTAACCTCTCCCCTCCCCCCAGTCCATTCAGCCACTGCGATGCCTAGCCTGAGCAGAAAGCTGGAGGTGGGACTTGGCTACACTTACCCTTGATGCATGGGGGAGGAGCCTCATGCTGGTGCGTGCTGTGCATCTGCCTGCAAAAGAAAAAAACTCATAAATGGCAGGGGCCACGACACGTACCTGGGTGCCCCCTTACCCTGAGTCAGTCGCCGGCAGTCGCTGGCAGCTTGTGACAGGAAAAGTTTTTTTTCCTGTCACCACTGTCAGTCTCCTTGGGCCTATTTTCATAGGGAGGCCTGGAGCTGCAGCTCCATCTGCCCCATTGTTAATCCGGCCCTGCCCTGGGGTACAGAACAGAACCCTAGTGCTATTGGCACTTAGGTTGGTTGTACTAAGGTGGGGGGCCCACTCATTTTTTTCCATGGGAAAATTAGCCATGGTACTAGCTGGTCTTTGGCACGTGGAATCATGGTGGGTTACGTCCCTGACACTGCGAGCCTCCCGTCTATGGTTGAACTAGCTCTGGCTTTCAAACCTAGGTCTAGCAATGGAAAACATGGAGGTCCTCATGCTCTTTGTTCCCCCAATTTTTCCTGTACCAGACAAGGCAAAATCACTAGTGCTGGTTATGCTTAGTGGGGGGACCCACTGCATTTTTCCTTTTAAATTATTTTAAAGATCATTAGGGAGTTTTTGGCAAGTTTAAAAGTTACTACCTATTACCTCCATTGAGTCTATGATTAGCATAGCAAAAATCAGAACGTTAAGTCTGGTCATGCTGAGAATTCCAGTCAGTCGTCTCTAGTAAGTTTGCCATATTCTCATTCTAAGACATATGGCAACGTAAAACTCACCTGCTCTATGCTGGAAACATGCCAGATTTGTATCCACGGACCCACTGGCGAATTTATAATGAGTGCAGTGTGTGAGGAGCACACGGGCCCCCCGGGGTCCAGGGGGGCCCACACCGCACACCCTGCACCCATTATTTGTAATACTTAACTTACCCTCGGAGTCCCAAGGCGAAGCAGCCGTGCTGCAGAAATCACTGAGAAAATGTAGCGTTGCCATTTTCCTGGGAGTTTTGCACATGCACAGTAGTAAAAGCACTGGGAGAATTTTGAGATCTGCACATGCGCTCTAGTATCTGGGACAGCACTAGGGACTCTAGTGCCCAGAACCACAGTGCTGCCACCGTCTAGAGAGGAGGGGGCCCTGACAGAACCTGCACATGGGCCTCCTCCTACTGCACGGACACTATTACATATATTCCGTAATGTGCATTTTGATTATCAAGATCAGACAGGGAGCTCAGAAGGGTATTAAGGGAAGATGATGGTAACAGTTAATTTCGGAGGACACTAGAGATGTTTTTTTTTTTTTTAAGTATTCTAGAACTGGTTTGTTGAATCAGCCTTAAGATTTGAAAATCCTAGATATTTATACAGTACTTAATTAGACTAAAAGATTTCAGTAGATTTGAGCAAGAACAGGTTTGAGCACATTCAAAAATGTATGTGTAAAAATATTTCACCTCAATTCATTAATAGAAACTTGCCTATACAAGTAGCGCAAAGTGAGCATATAAAATTCTCACTGAGACGTTTGCTCAGCTTATCACAGCAGAATGTTACCTCTTACTTCTCCCTCTACTATGCAGTTGAGTGTTTCTGCATATTATTTATGCAGGAGAGGGTTGGTGGGCGCTTGAAGGGGGCAATATTACTGTACACATACATCTCTATTACATTTACCAAGCAAATATTTATAATGGAGTCGAGATAAAGCAATTCAACAAGTTTTTTATTTAAAAAAAAAAAAAGTAGTAATGTTAAATAGTTAAATCAACATATTTAAATGTACCTTACAAAACACACACTTTCATATGCTTATACAGGTTACTTTGACAAATTAATTCTAAGAGTATCTGTTGATGCTTTTGATCTGGTAATACATCCCAAGGTATATGTTTAAGGAATCTTTTCCAGTAGTATCAGGTGACATAAACATATCAGGGTAAGGGTTAGTGGTTAGCTTTTAAGTAGAGATGAGCGGGTTCAGTTTCTTGGAAACCGAACCACTCATATTTACCCGATCTGAGGAGTTTACATCCTGGATCCACCCTTCGCGCCATTTTCTGGATCCAAATCGAAGCAAAATTTCATCATCCTGCTGTCGGATTCTTGCAGGGTTTCTATTCTTTATAAGTCCTGGTGATCGGTGCCATCTTCACTCCGGCTTTGGATGTTGTACAGGGGCTGCTGTGACATCTATCTAAGGGGCTGCTGTGACAGCTATCTAAGGGGCTGCTGTGACAGCTAAGAGGCTGCTGTGGGCTCACATTTAGGGGCTGCTGTGTCCTCCAGGGGCTGCACCGTCTGTGAAGGGGGTGCTCTCTGTCCGTCCATCCAGGGGCTTTGCCCCAATGTTAAAAAGTAAAATAAAAAAAATGTAATTCTATTTTGTGCTGTACCCCAGTATACATCCAGAGGCTGCTGCTGTGTCCGTCCATCAAGGGGTCGCTCCATCCATTAAGGGGTGCTCTCTCCATCCATCAAGGGTCTCTGCCCCAGTATATATATATATATATATATATATATATATATATTTATTTATTTAATTCTATTTTGTGCTGTACTGCAGTTTACATACAGAGGCTGCTGCTGTGTCCGTCCATCAAAGGGCTCTGCCCCAGTGTTAAAAATATATATACATTTGTATGTTGTGCTATACCCCAGTATACATCCAGAGGCTGCTGCTGTTGATCCATCATGGGGCTGCTCCGTCCATCTAAGGGCTCTGTCCCAATGTTGAAATTAATAATTAAAAAAAAATAAATATATATATATATATATATACTTATATTTACATTTTGTGCTGTACCCCAGTATACATCCAGAGGCTGCTGCTGTGTCCGTCCATCAAGGGGCTGCTCCGTCCATTAAGGGGTGCCCTGTCCATCCATCCAGGGGCTCCGTCCCAGTGTTAAAAAAAAATAAGAAAAATTGTATTTTGTGCCTATCCCCTAGTATACATGCAAAGGCTGCTGCTGCATCTGTCCATCAAGGGGCTTCTGCGTACGTCCATCCAGGGGCTCAAGTGTTAAAAAAAGGACATTTATATTTTGTGCTGAACCCCAGTACATCCAGAGTCTGCTGCTGTTGGTACATCAAGGGGCTGATCCAGCTATTGTGGGGTGCTCTGTCCGTCCATCCAGGGGTGCTGCCCAAGTGTTAAAAAAAAAGACATTTATAGTTTGTGCTGAACCCCAGTACATCCAGTGTTTTTTTCTTCCCCTAAATGTCCTGCTGTAACGTGACTATGAGCTAAATCTAGTATCGTTCTCCGATAAGGCTGGGGAACTACCAGCTGTTCCACCACATCCTCACCCTTTTTGACAATGTGGTACAAGAGCTCATTACAGATGGCCATGTGGGGATGCGTAACCCTGTCACCTGGTACCACAGGTTCCCCATTAACAATCTTAACATTCTCTCTAGCCTTTATCAAGGTAGGATCCTTTAACTGTTCAGACGCAAACAGATCCTTCTTTACCTCCAGGTCAGGCACACTTTCAGTTCTAACTACTATGTCTCTGTTCCCAGCAAGAGGGTCCTCACTGGACTCCCCATCTGTCACTTCCCCAGCCAAACTAGCAAAAGGCAAAGGGTCAGAAAGTTCCGAAGACACACGTACATCCATGAAATCACTGGTATAATCAACTGGCTCTTTACTTCTCACATCTGTTGATAAACGTGATTCCCACAGTTTCCAAAAACGAGGAAAATCCCTCCCTATTATGGCCTCATGCACCAAGGTGGGGACCAGTCCTACTTTAACTATTGCTGACCCACAACAAGTTTCTATATTCACTTCAGCAGTGACATAATGTTGGGTATCCCCATGTATGCAAGTTACCCCAATAGGTATTTGCTGGACCTTTAAGAGGTTCACTAACCCAGCTTTCACGAGGGTAACTAAACTTCCTGAATCTAGCAAGGCCTCTACCCAGTTACCCTCTAAGAACACATCACACATTTGTTTTTCCAGCTCAGGTGAAGGTACCACAGTACAGGCTAACCTAGCAAAGAAAGACATTCTGCGACATTCAAAGGCAGCATCATGGGTTCTTGCGTGACTGGGCAATTAGCAATAACATGACCTGGCATACCACACCTAAAACATTTAACCACACGATTATCAACCCGTTTGGGCTGCATAGACCGTTCTAGCCCCATTGGCCTGTCTCCAGGGCCAGTGTTTACAGTCTCTCCAGCCTTGCGTTCTCTTAACCGCCCAGCAACGTTTTCCCACGGAACAGTCTTACCAGTCTTTACTGAAGGGCGTTGTCGAGGATCTATGGGTTGCTGGGTGGTCATCAGTAGTTACTCTGCTGCCAAATACCTCTCTACCATGTCCACTAATTGGTCAGCAGTACCCGGGTTTCCATGGCTCACCCACTTGCGCAGGACCATTGGCAAAGATCTCAGAAAGCGGTCCATGACGACTCTTTCAACCACCTGCCTCTGGCTGTAACCACTTTTTTGTTAGTGTATGTATGTTGAATAAGGTCATGCATCTGGGAGCGAGGAGGCTTCTCCATGGCGTACACCCAACGGTGCACCCGTTGTGCTCGTACTGACAGCGTGACTCCCAGGCGGGTCAGGATCTCAGTCTTTAGTTTATCATAGTCCCTAACCTCAGCAGGGCTTAAATCAAAGTACGCTTTTTGGGGCTCACCTGACAGAAAAGGTGCCAGCAGACTGGCCCACTGTGCTTTCGGCCAGTTCTCACGGTCGGCAGTCCTTTCAAACGTGGTCAGGTAGGCCTCCACATCATCAGCCTCTGTTATTTTCTGCAGGAAGTGACTGGCCCATATAGAACTAGAGCTGGTCGGAGCACTGACGGCCACATCTCCAATCCGGGCTACAAGGCTCTGCACCACTTCTGTTAAGGCCTCTCTATCCTGACGCTGTTGCCTGTAAAATTCGTCAATAGCCACCAGCTGCTGTCTCCTATTTTCCTCCATTACCACCTGCTGCTGTCTGTCTGTTGGCCTCCTGCTGTAGTCTTTAATTTTCCTCCATTGCCACCTGCTGCTGTCTCCTATTTTCCTCCATTGCCACCTGCTGCTGTCTCCTATTTTCCTCCATTGCCACCTGCTGCTGTCTGTTGGCCTCCTGCTGAGCCACTGTAGCTTGCAGCAAGGCTTTAAGCAGTTCCTCCATGTTGACAGATTTTTCAGGCGGCTTTGTAGCTGCTTTCACCCAGGACATATATCAAACCCTCCGGGGTGAGTCTCAGCAACTTCACACTGGGCTGTATCTGCATAGACCACCGTTTTCTGCAGGCCTCATAAAGCTGCTGCTTTCACTTATGCGCAGAACGGAATGCTCGCATTCTCCACCAAGTTGTAACACTGTACGGGAACAAGGTGCCGTTTCGTGGGGTAAATGTTAGCAAGCAGCAGCTAAGGAATCACACAAGTCCAGTGTGTGGTGCAACTGGCCACAACCAGTTTTATTAAGCAGAATACAAAACAAACATCAAAAGAAAATACCTTGCCTGTCCGGCACTAACTAAACACAAGACGTTCCTAACTGTCTCTAAACAAAAAAACACAGAGTTTTCCAGTCAACACTGTATGGCTCACATGTATAAGGAAGCGTATTTCTCTCACAGAGATCCTGCAGTCTTCCCAGGCAGTCTACACACACTAATCAGGCTAGCAGCCCTATAACCCACTTATACAGCTGAAACCCTGATTAGCCCTCTGTGAGACCAAAGGCCCGAACTGGGCCCAATGTCTGGAACTTGCCCTATCTCTCTTTCAGGGCCCTTATCCAGCTTTTCCAATAAACTCAAAAGGTTCTGACAAAACAAAACATTTTTCCTAATATAGGTAAGACAAGAACCTGGGACAAACATACCTGCCCTCAAACACTATTCCAGTGTTCTTGTCACAATATATATATATCAAACAAGCAATATTTTTTATGGTGACAAATAAAAAATAAAAAGTCCAAGTGTGTCCGCGGTTGCAATGTATAAGCCTGACCTATTCAATATTGTACAGAAAAAGGAAGCTCCTTCCACAATTTGCATGCCCTCTGCAAGTGTTGGGAGGAGCAATGACAGTCAACGTGCTGACATTGAGATTGAGGATGTCACTGCAGAAGTACACCAGGATGAGGAGGATATTGGTGTAGCTGGCGCTAATGAGAATGTTGACAATGAGGATTTTGATGATGGGGATGTGGTTTGTTTAAATAAGGCTCTGTCAGGCTCCGGAGCCTTACCTCCGTCGGGTGCTCCTGCGGGTTACCATCCCGCTGGTTGGCGTGGCTGCGGCAGCAGGGAGCTGCTGGTGGAGGATCCTTCTGGACGGATGTGCAGCTGCCAAGGGCCGGTGGCCGAGGGTCTGGAGAACCGGGCGCTGCGGCGGGGATCGCTGTGGTAAGGTCCTCTAGTGGTGACACAGTATAGTGTGTCAGAGACTGAAGCTGGCTAAAGCTGTGTGCTAACAGCTAAGTATGTCTCCTGTGCTGGGGGCAGCCATGTTGGAGACCAGAGTATTACCAATTAAGTTCTCAATCTGTGTCCAGCCAATCCTGCGTGTTCTCCCCTTTCAAAAGGGGTCTGGCTCAGAGGGAGAGTGCCAGTGCTTCATGTTACCTCCTTGTGAAAGGTTCTCCAGCTCTGTGCTCCCAGGTTACTTCTGGTTCCCTGGTCCTGGTTGCTCTCATCCATCTGTTACCTAAACGTTGCTGCAGTCCTGCTGTCTAAGTCCATTGCCACTCCTGGAAGCGCTCACGGGGTCCCAGGTCGTAGAGGAGCTCTAGGTGCTAATGCCGGTTTCTGCAGACGTCTTCATTTCTTCAAAGTCCAAGTTCTTCAACCTCGTCTTTCAATCACAAACCACAGTCCTCATTTCTTCAAAGTCCAAGTTCTTCAGCCTCGTCTTTCAATTACCATCCACAGTCTTCATTTCTTCAAAGTCCAAGCTCTTCAGCCTCGTCTTTTAATCATTAAACACAGTCTTCAGTTCTTTTTTACCGGAGTTCTTTAGCTTCACTCTTCAAGTCATTTAACCATAGACTCTAATTCCTCCAGTTTCTTCAATTGCTCCAATATTCGTGTACAGCCTGGTTATTCATTAAAACTACAGTTATCTTCCTACGAAGTCCTCCTTTTCTTTATGCCCTCTGGCCAACGTTAACACTTAGTTAGGCTTCCACTCCATGAGGAGGAATTACATTCAGCCACCTCGTTTACTCTCCTCACAGGTAGCTGTCCCTTTAGCCAAAACTCGGTTGTCGGAACACCAACTTACACCGAGCGTGACAGTAAGCACTGGCCCAATGGATCTGGCAAGTGAGCAGGCTACCGGGGGCGATGCCTCTGTGGATATTCTGTCTCGTCTAAATTAAAAAGGAGGCCATGCAGGCACAGATTGTACAGTTCATGCAGAATATGTCCACTCATTTGGATTCTCTTCACACAGCCATTTCTCGGACTCCAGTTCCAGCTTCCAATCCACCAGCACCTAATCCTCTAGTGTCGATTCCAGTTCCTCGTTTACAACTACAACCACCCAGTAAATTTGACGGTAGTCCAAAGCAATGCCGAGGGTTCCTCAATCAATGCGAGATCCAGTTTGAGCTTCAGTCAGCTAACTTTCCGTCTGATCGGACCAAACTAGCATACATCATTTCACTTCTGACCGGACCAGCTCTGGATTAGGCTTCACCCTTATGGGAGAGAACTGATCCCATACTCTCGAATTACCTGGAATTCGTGGCAACTTTTCATAAAATCTTTGACGAGCCAGGCCGGACCACCTCTGCCTCTTTGGAGATTCTGCGTCTGTGTCAGGGAACCCGTTCCTTCGCCCAGTACGTGATGCAATTCTGTCCTCTGTCTTCCGAAGTGGGCTGGAATGAAGAGGCTCTCACTGCCGCCTTTTGGAACGGTCTCTCTGACAAAATTAAAGATGACCTGGTCACTCAGGCTGTGCCAGTTAAGCTCGATCATCTTATTTCTTTATGTAACAAGATGGATCTAAGAAACAAAGAGCGCTGTCTTGAGAAAACCAGGTTTGAGTGACCCAAATCTCGGGCTTGTCCCACTCTTAGACCATCCTCACTGTCTACTGAAGAGGAACGTCAAAGACGCAGACAGGGAAACCTCTGCATGTATTGTGGGGCGGCCGACCACTTTGTTAAGTCTTATATTCAACGACCGGGAAACTCCCGCTCCTAGCTTACGCAGGAGAGGTTAAGCTAGTAGCATTCCCCAACCAATTTACCAGGAAGGAATCACTGTTGACTGTATGTCTGGAACTTCCCTCTACCTCCTTTCTTGTTACAGCACTTTTGGATTCTGAAGCTGCAGAGAGTTCATTACTTCCACCTCAGTCCGACAGTCTGAAATACCAACCACTCATTTGAAGCCAGCTATCTCTATCACCGCGGTTGACGGAAGTTATATCCCTGAAGGGATCATCACCCTGAAAGTTGGTATTCTCCATTCTGAAGTTCTCTCTTTCCTGGTAATTCCCAAAGCCTCTCAAAAAATAATCCTAGGATTCCCGCGGTTGCAGGAGCACAACCCCCGCTTGGACTGGCAAACTATGGATGTACTCGCGTGGGGGGAGTCGTGTTCTCAAAGCTGTTTATCCACTGTCAAGCCACTCTTTACTCTAAACTCCACTGATCTCCCAGATGCCTATCAGCCCTTTCTGGACGTGTTCAGTAAGCAAGGGGCAGATACCTTACCTCCCCACCGAAGTTGGGACTGCCCTGTCGATTTACTGCCTGGTAAAACACCTCCCAGAGGCTGAACGTACCCTTTATCTCTCCCAGAAACCCAAGTGATGTCTGAGTACATATAGGAGAATTTGGCCAAAGGGTTCCTTCGCCCTTCCTCTTCTCCAGCCGGGGCAGGGTTTTTTTTTAAGAAGAAGGACGGGGGCCTACGGCCTTGCATCGACTACTGGGGCCTCAACTAAATGACAGTTAAGAACAGATACCCCTTGCCCTTGATTCCCAAACTATTTGACCGTGTAAAGGGGGCTACCATTTTCACCAAATTGGACCTGCGGGGAGCTTATAACCTTATACGCATTCGCGCAGGAGACGAGTGGAAGACTGCGTTCAATACTCGCGACGGGCATTACGAATACCTGGTGATGCCTTTTGGCTTATGCAATGCTCCAGCAGTCTCCCAGAATTATGTCAACAAGTTATTCCGAGATCTCCTCTATAAGTGCCTGGTTGTGTATCTGGACGATATGCTAATATTTTCCAAAGATCTGAAAGTCCATCGGGAACAAGTCAGAGAAATCTTGAGACGTCTAAGGGAAAATCAACTCTTTTGTAAACTAGAGAAGTGCACGTTTGAGGTTCTTTCCATCCCTTTTTTAGGTTACATCGTTTCTGGGAGGGAATTACAGATGGATCCTGCCAAAGTCCAAGCAATCAGAGATTGGACCCTTCCTACCACTCTGAAGGGAATCCAGTGTTTTTTAGGCTTCGCCAATTTCTATAGGAAGTTATTAAAGATTATTCCTCTATCATTGCCCCGATTACAGCACTGACAAGAAAAGGGTCTAATTCGGCAGCTTGGCCACCTGAGGCACTAAAAGCCTTTTCGTTTCTAAAAGAGGCCTTCATGTCTGCTCCCATCCTTCGGCAACCTGATCTCAGTTGTCCTTTTCAGGTGGAGGTGGATGCTTCTTCAGTAGGAATGGGGGCCGTCTTATCCCAGTACTTCGAGGATCAGAAAGCTCATCCTTGTGCTTATTTTTCCCAAAGATTTTCTCCGGCAGAACAAAACTACATCATTGGAGAACAAGAATTGCTTGCCATAAAACTTGCTTTTGAAGAGTGGAGGTACTTACTGGAAGGAGCTCAGCACCCAATCTCAGTAAACATAGATCACAAAAATCTTTTATATCTTCAGACCACCCGATGTTTAAACCCACGGCAAGCCAGGTGGGCACTGTTCTTCTCACGTTTTTTTTTCAAGCTCAGTTATCGTCCAGGGTCTCTTAATCGGAAAGCAGATGCGCTCTCTCGTTCATTGAATTCAGATGAGTCCACAGATCTTCCAGACAGACAATTCATCCTAGATCCTGCCTCCTTTGCTGCAACTCATACTACTCCGTTTCCGCCACCGGGAAAAACCTTAGTTGCACAAGAACTCAGGAAAAAACTGGTGGAGGGTCCTTCTGGATGGATGTGTGGCTGCCAAGGGCCGGGGGCCGAGGGTCTGGAGAGCTGGGTGCTGCGGCGGGGATCGCTGTGGTAAGGTCCTCTAGTGGTGAAACAGTATAGTGTGTCAGAGACAGAAGCTGGCTAAAGCTGTGTGCAACAGCTAAGTATGTCTCCTATGCTGGGGGCAGCCATGTTGGAGACCAGAGTATTACCAATTAAGTTCCCAATCTGTGTCCAGCCAATCCTGCATGTTCTCCCCTTACAAAAGGGGTCTGGCTCAGAGGGAGAGTGCCAGTGCTTCATGTTGCCTCCTTCTGAAAGGTTCTCCAGCTCTGTGCTCCCAGGTTACTTCTGGTTCCCTGGTCCTGGTTGCTCTCATCCATCTGTTATCGAAACGCTGCTGCAGTCCTGCTGTCTAAGTCCTGGAAGCGCTCACGTGGTCCCAGGTCGTAGAGGAGCTACAGGTGCTAACGCCGGTTTCCGCAGACGTCTTCATTTCTTCAAATTCCAAGTTCTTCAGCCTCATCTTTCAATCACAAACCACAGTCGTCATTTCTTCAAAGTCCAAGTTCTTCAGCCTCGTCTTTCAATTACAAACCACAGTCTTCACTTCTTCAAAGTCCAAACTCTTCAGGTTCGTCTTTTAATCATTAAACACAGTCTTCAGTTCTTTTTTGCCGGAGTTCTTCAGCTGCACTCTTCAAGTCATTTAACCATAGACTCTAATTCTTCCAGTTTCTTCAATTGCTCCAATATTCGTGTACAGCCTGATTATTCATTAAAACTACAGTTATCTTCCTACGAAGTCATCCTTTTCTTTATGCCCTCCGGCCAACGTTAACACTTAGTTAGGCTTCCACCCCATGAGGAGGAATTACATTCAGCCACCTCATTTACTCTCCTCACAGGTAGCTGTCCCTTCAGCCAAAACTCGGTTGTCGGAACCCCAACTTACGCTCGGTGACAGGCTCCAGTGGAGACAGTTGTTGCCCATGGTATAAAAAAGCCCATTTTCATGCCTGGGCAAAAGACAAAAAATCCACCTCTTCTGTGTGGAATTATTTCTCCCTACACCTGGACAATTACCAGCGGTGCAAGTATGCGGGTACGGGTGGGTACGGCGTACCCTTAAGAATTTCGCCGTGGGTACGCCGTACCCACACCGATGGGCCGCCGCTTGCTACCGCTGATGTGAGGGGAGGAGAGCGCAGCCTGCGCCTCTCCTTCCCTCAGTGTCATTGTTCAAATCAGCGCCGCCCGTGAGCCAATCAGAGCTCGCGGAGGCAGCACTGGGGGGGGCAATGTATATCTGGCACTGTGGGGGGCAATGTATACCTGGCACTGTGGGGGGCAATGTATACCTGGCACTGTGGGGGGCAATGTATACCTGGCACTGTGGGGGGCAATGTATACCTGGCACTGTGGGGGGCAATGTATACCTGGCACTGTGGCGGGCAATGTATATCTGGCACTGTGGCGGGCAATGTATATCTGGCACTGTTGTGGGCAATGTATATCTGGCACTGTTGTGGGCAATGTATACCTGGCACTGTGAGGGGCAATGTATATCTGGCACTGTGAGGGGCAATGTATATCTGGCACTGTGGGGGGCAATGTATATCTAGCACTGTGGGGGGCATTCGTGTATCTGGAACTGTGTGGGGCATTCGTGTATCTGGCACTGTGGGGGGCATTCATGTCTCTGGCACTGTGGGGCATTCGTGTATCTGGCACTGTGGGGCATTCGTGTATCTGGCACTGTTGGGTAACGTGTATCTGGCACTGTGGGGCAACGTGTATCTGGCACTGTGGGGGTCATATGTGTATCTGCCCCTCCCCCATATGTGTATCACGCCCACATTTTCATTGGCCACGCCCCATATGGCATTTGGTCACACCCATTTTTTGGGTGCGCGCGCCTTCAGCGCGCACACAGTACCTGTAAGACATTTTTTCTACTTGCACCACTGACAATTACTGTCTAGCCATCTGTAGTCTTTGTAAAGCTGGGACCATAACCACCTAGGAACCTTTTCCCTGTTACCCCACTTGCAGCGCATACATCACAAGTTGCTGACACATTCAGAAACTTCAGCTAAGAACGTAACCAGTCCAGCAACACCTAGCTCCATTTTCTCTGTTGGATCCAAGCCCCTGCAATCCCCACCACCAACACCCTCATCATCAATTTCCTCCTCAATCATTGCCAGCTTGTTTTGTGGGGGTCCAAACAAACCAATCATTTCAGCCACAAGTGACAGTCCCTGTCACTGAAATGATTGGTTTGTTAAACTTTGCATGTCCTGTTTAATATACAACATAAAGGTGGGTGGGAGGTACCAAGGATAATTCCATCTTACACCTCTTTTCTTTGCATTATGTGCTCTTTGGCAATTTTTTTTGTCATAGTTTATAAAACTGATATCCTGTCTGCCACTGCAGTGCCACTCCTAGATGGGCCACCCATTTCTGTAACTTAGCTTAGTCATCTAGCTACCTCAGTGCAACCTTTTGGCCTAAACTGGATGAAAACAATATTGTGAGCTGTGAGGTGTTCAAAATGTACTGGAAATTAGTGGAAATGAATGTTATTGAGGTTAATAATACTGCAGGAAGAATAACACCCCCAAATTCTGTTATTTTAGTTGATTTTCTGAATTCTTTAAAAAAATACAGATCCAAAACCAAAACCAGAAACAGCAAGGGCAGTTTTTGGCAAAACCAATACAGATCCAAAACATGAAGGAAATACAGGTCCAAAGCCAAAACCCAAAACCCCCAAAAATGGCCAGGTGCACACCCCTAATTTAAAGTCACTGGGGTATATTTAGTAATGATCGATATTTAAATTGACTTTAAATTGATCTAAATTGATGTTGTGTGAGTATAAATTGCATATTTGCTAACTGTTGATTTTAAAATCTCTGTTGATGATGGCTGATTTTTAGTATAATCTGTAGTTTTTATCATTTCCATTCAAACTACTGTATACTGAAAAAAAAAAAAAAAAGAAAGAAAGATAGATAATAAAATATCGACCACAAATCAACTACCACTTCCTACTGGTTTTCTATTGGGCAAAATATACCACATACTAGAAGCTGCTATAATTCCTCTAATTCTGCCTCCTGGGTCACCTCAGTCAGGGGATGATTTCCATACCACAGGAAAATGGCCAGCATAGCCTTGAATTGTCATAGCCCTTAATTCAGAAATGGTTTTCAATAGATGTGCGGCGGGCAATTTTCATGTTTTGTGTTTTGGTTTTGGATCTGGATCCTCGCTCGTGTTTTGGATCTGGATTGGTTTTCCCAAAACCACCCTTTCGGGTTTTGGTTTTGGATCTGGATGATTTTTGAAAAAATATAAAAACAGCTAAAATCACAGAATTTAGGGGTAATTTTGATCCTATGGTATTATTAACCTCAATAACATTCATTTCCACTAATTTCCAGTCTATTCTGAACACCTCACACCTCACAATATTGTTTTTAGGCAAAAAGGTTGCACCGAGATAGTTAGATGACTTTGCTAAACAACACTAGTGTGCAGCACAAACACCTGGCCCATCTCGGAGTGGCACTGCAGTGTCAATCAGGATGCCACTTTTAAAAACTAGGCCCCAAACAGCACATCATGCCAAGAAGAAAAAGAGGTGCAATGAGCAGTGGCGTAAGTTTGTCACAGTTGCCCGGAGGCAAGATAAATATTGGTTCCCCCCTATTTCCTATATTAAGATAAATATATGTTTGTATGTGTGCGTGTGTGTGTGTGTGTGTGTGTGTGTGTGTGTGTGTATGGAGTGTTGTGGAAAAAAATTATATACTGTATTTATACATTTAATTGTCTTTTATTTTAAATCACACATTTCTTAGCAGTCATACCCAGGATTAGAACCCATAACATGTTAGACTAACAGCAGACACTTTACTGATGGAGTTATTTGCTCCTGTAGAGGAAGCATAAGAATTCTAACTATATGAAGTTACATGTAATTGTCAGAGAAGTAACTTCATAAAGTTAAAATTCACATATTTCCTATACAGGAGCAAACAGCTTCATCAGTAAGGTGTCTGCTTCCAGTGTAATAGGTTGTGGTTTCTAATCCTAGGTGTGATACTTGTAAAATGTGTATATTCAGTATAATAAAGAGGGTGTGATTTGTAAGGTGCAGGGACCAGTGAGAAAGTCGGCCACTGAAAAGACAGCGACAGCTATCAATTAACTTAATTCAATGGTGTCACAGAATGGGAGGATAGGTGCCCCCCTTAAGAGCAGGAGCCCGGCGGCAGGTGACTCCATTGCCTCCCAGAGTTCTGCCTCTGGCAATGAGATAGCTGAATGACTTTGCTAAGTGACATAAGTGTGCAGCACAAAAACCTGGCCTGTCTAGGACTGGCACTGCAGTGGCAGACAGGATGGCAGATTTAAAAAATAGGCCCCAAACAGCACATCATGCCAAGAAGAAAAAGAGGTGCAATGAGGTAGCTGGATGGCTAAGCTAAGCGACACAAGTGTGCGGCACAAACACCTGGCCCATCTAGGAGTGGCACTGCAGTGTCAGATAGGATGGCTGGCAGATTTAAAAATAGGCCCCAAACAGCACATCATGCAAAGAAGAAAAAGAGGTGCAATGAGGTAGCTGGATGACTTTGCTAAGCGACAGAGGTGTGCGGCACAAACACCTGGCCCATCTAGGAGAGGCACTGCAGTGGCAGACAGGATGGCAGATTTAAAAACTAGGCCCAAATCAGCACACGCTGCAAAGAGAAAAAGAGGTGCAACAAGGTTGCTGAATGGCTAAGCTAAGCATGAGAAGCTGAGCCACCAGTCATGAACATAGACCAAGGCCTTAGCCTTTCCTTGCCACTTCGTGCAGTGAATGGCAGATAATTTCTTTTTTTTTCTGATTATTAATTTTTGCTTCTTGGATTTTACACACCCTCTATGACATTGGGCATCGGCCTTAGCAGATGACGTTGATGGAATTGCATCGTCAACTGGTGGCACATAGCAGCTTCAGCACTAGTACTAGGAACTGGAAGTGGTTCCTGATCTTCCACAATTTTTTCCTCCAAATTATTGTTCTCCATTTCACAGGACAGCACCCCTTTATCATTACAGCGTACAGAACAGTGCCCCTTTATTTTCACAGTGCCCCTTTATTCTTACAGCATACATGACCAGTGTAATATTATTTGAACAGCAACAGCACCCCTGAATATATACAACATACAGGGTCAGTCTAATGTTATTAAGACATCAGCACCCCTATATTTCACAGCATACAGGAGCAGTGTGCTTTTAATTTTTAACTGCACCCAAACTTTTATAGCAGACAGGACCAGTGTAATGTTATTAAGACATCAGCACCCCTGTATTTCACAGCATACAGGAGCAGTGTGCTTTTAATTTTTAACTGCACCCAAACTTTTATAGCAGACAGGACCAGTTTAATGTTATTAAGACATCAGCACCCCTATATTTCACAGCATACAGGAGCAGTGTGCTTTTAATTTTTAACTGCACCCAAACTCTTATAGCAGACAGGACCAGTGTAATGTTATTAAGACATCAGCACCCCTATATTTCACAGCATACAGGAGCAGTGTGCTTTTAATTTTTAACTGCACCCAAACTTTTATAGCAGACAGGACCAGTGTAATGTTATTAAGACATCAGCACCCCTATATTTCACAGTGCCCCTGCCCCTGTACAACACAGTGACAGCCAGGACAGCAACACACATGTACAGCTGCAGCACCTGGCAGTAACACCAGTGACAGCTGGGACAGCACCCCTAATAGCAGTGCAAGTGTGTGTACCCTTAAGAATTAACCGTGGGTACGCCGTACCCACACCGACGGGCCACCGATCCCCGTCCCTCCCTCCCTCTGCTGCTCACCCTCACTGATGTGAGCATTACTGCATGCTTGATTGACAGGCTGCGGACATTTGATTTTGGAGAGTGGGTGGAACTAGCTAGCATTTCTAAAAATGAGGGCATCAACTCCATTTTCTTGGAGTGACGTCCTCTGCAACTCTGCTACAGACTTGCGAGGACCAATATGAGTAACCTGAACAGGGCCGGCTCCAGACATGTTCGAATAGAGCGGCCGCGCGGGGCACCACCCTTAATGGGCGCTGCGCGCTGGTGCCACCATATTCGGACCTGGAGCTGGCCCTGTGCAACTGTGTGTGCAGTGCCGGCATCAGAGGCTGGCGCCGCACAGTGCGCATAGAGCACACAACTGTTTTGGAAGAGTCCTCCAGTACCGCGCCTTCAGTTAGCAGCACTCCCCCTCCCAGCGCCGCAGCAGGTATTGTGGGAGGCATTTATGGATCTGTCACTGTGGGGTCATATTTGCACTGTGGGGTCATTCTGGCACTGTGGGGTCATCTGCACTGTGGGGGCATTTATGTATCTGGCACTGTGGGGGCATATCTGCACTGTGGGGGCATTTATGTATCTGGCACTGTGGGGGCATTTATGTATCTGGCACTGGGGCATTTTTATCTGGCACTGTGGGGGCATTTATGTATCTGGCACTGTGGGGGCATATCTGGCACTGTGGGGGCATTTATGTATCTGGCACTGTAGGGGCATATATGTATCTGGAACTGTGGGGACATATCTGGCACTGTGTGGCCATTTATGTATCTGGCATTGCTGGGGGGGCATGTCATGTGTTGCTGGCACTGCAGGGGGGCATGTCACGTGTTGCTGGTACTGCTGGGGGGTATGTGTGGTGTTAATGCGAATTGGCACTATTATGTGGCCACGCACCTTCCCCACGAAACAACGCCCCTACATTTTTGCTGCGCGCCTTCGGCGCGCACTGTCCATGCTTTAGCATGTGGGTAGGTGAGCACCAAGCATTACAGTATGTACATCATTTTGCCCTCCTAACTTAAAAATGTGCCCTCCCTGTGATCAGCCATCTGCCCTAAAAAGTGAACACTATCACCTGCTGGGGGGCATAATTGTGTGTAGCTGGCACTGCTGGGGGGCATGTCATGTGTAGCTGGCACGGCTGCGGGGCATGTCATGTGTAGCTGGCACTGCTGTGGGGCATGTCATGTGTAGCTGGCACTGCTGGGGGACATATCATATCTATCTGACACTGCACATTATGTGTATCTGGCACTATACTGGAGACATTATGTGAATCTGACACTATACTGGAGACATTGTGTGTAAGGAACATTACTGTGGCTGTTATGTGTAAGGCTGCTAATTGTGTGCGTAGAGGGGATGTTAAAATATATTTATAGTCTGATAATATGAAGTTACGAGGCCACACCCAGTTTTCCAGAGGCCACACCCACTTTTCCTGGAGCGCGCACACCTTCGGCGCGTGCATAGGGGTTAGTAAATTTGCTATGCAGTTAGGAATTTTACTCACGGCATTACAAGGTTTTTTCTTCGTTCTGGTGATCGTAATGTGATTGACAGGAAGTGGGTTTTTCTGGGCGGAAACTGGCCGTTTTATGGGAGTGTGTGAAAAAACGCTACAGTTTCTGGGAAAAACGCGGGAGTGGCTGGAGAAACGGAGGAGTGTCTGGGCGAACGCTGGGTGTGTTTGTGACGTCAAACCAGGAACGACAAGCACTGAACTGATCGCACTGGAAGAGTAAGTCTCAAGCTACTCAGAAACTGCACAGAGAAGTGTTTTCGCAATATTGCGAATCTTTCGTTCACAATTTTGATAAGCTAAGATTCACTCCCAGTAGGCGGCGACTTAGCGTGTGCAAAGCTGCTAAAAGCAGCTTGCGAGCGAACAACTCGGAATGAGGGCCTATGTTTTAGAAGTAGAAAAAGCTTTTCCAATGATCTGTTTTGGCTGGGTGTCTATTTCTTTAAAAAAAATTTTTTGCTGATGATTAGTAGATTTTATTTTTGGCTGGTTTAGCCTCTTTTTGTTTTGTTGGATTTGCAAAATCATCCAAAAATCAGGCAAAATCACAAAAGCAATAATAAATATAATTTTTTTGTTGGATTTGCAAAATCGTGCAAAAATCAGTCAAAGTCAGTAATAAAGATCACAAAATCAATGAAAATGTATGTTTAGTAACTTATGGCCCTCATTCCGAGTTGATCGCTCACTAGCTGCACACGCTAGGATGCCGCCCTCTGGGAGTGTATCTTAGCTTAGCAGACTTGCAAACGAAAGATTAGCAGAACTGCTATTAAATATTTACCTGCAGTTTCTGAGTAGCTCCAGACCTACTCCTAGATTGCGATCACCTCAGTCCGTTAAGTTCCTGGTTTGACGTCACAAACACGCCCTGCGTTCGGCCAGCCACTCCCCCGTTTCTCCAGCCACTCCTGCGTTTTAGCCTGACACGCCTGCGTTTTTTAGCACACTCCCGGAAAACGGTCAGTTTCCGCCCAGAAACACAAACTTCCTGTCAATCACTCACCGATCAGCAGAGCGACTGAAAAGCGTCGCTCGGACCTGTGTAAAATTGCATAGTTTTGTGTGAAAATACGCATGCGCAGAATTGCCCATTTTTAGCCTGATCGCTATTCTGCTAAAAACGGCAGCGAGCGAACAACTCAGAATGACCACCTATATTCTACTGTCTCTTTCCGAGTAGCCACCCCTCTGCTACCTTTGAACACTGTGACAGCTCTCTTTTTTGCCACGGGCTTCCAGACCCCTCTTGTGCAGGTAATCTTATTACCCATCCAAAATGTCTTCACAATGAAAATTAAGTCCTTTAACCACTTAACTGATGATTTTTTTTCCCCAAAAACCACTCCGAAATTGTTTTTTTTTTTAAATGAGTGAATTAGGTGAAGAACATGAATTTAACCCTATCCAAAATTATTTAAGTAAAAAAAATATATATATATATTTTTAACTTTTTCTTAAAAAAATAACACCAAAACATTGAAACATCAATAGGGAACATTGTGACCATCGGAAACATAGCAACCATCGCGGCTTTCATTTTGAAAGCCAGCACAGCCTCCAGGTACATAGGGGGTCTTGGGAGGGTTAATTTACACTCCCCAGCGGCTGCTATTGTCTGCAGTCGCTGGAGAGGGGGGTCCTGCCATGCTGACCGATCAGCAGTGATCGGCATCACGGCCCGAGCGGGCCCTAACCAATATGATGCCCTAGGCAAGATTTTGGCTGGTGCCCCCTGGCACTGCCACTAGTTCAGCCTCTGACCCTGCACCCCTTTCCCAGCACCATCATCCTGCACCCATAGCAGTCTTCATTTTGGTGTTCCTACCACTTACATTTTAATTAGGAACAGTGCGCACATTTGGCGCACAGTCCAAAAAGGGGTGTGTTCTTGCTGGGAAGGGGCATCGCCACACAACAGTACCCACAATTCAAATTACACCACACAGTAGTGCAACTTTAGTCACATTTTATCATGTGATAGTGTCCCTTATTCACATTACATCACACAGTAGTACCACTTTACCTTACATACATTATTCCTTACAGTAGTGCCCCGTATTCACATTACATCACATTGAATTGCTCCTTATGCACATTGCACCACACCATATTACTCTTTTTTCAGATTAGACCACACAGTTGTTCCCTTTCTATACGTTACACCACACAGTAGAGCACCTTATACACGTGACACATTAGTAATGCATTTATACACATAATACCATACAGTAATGCCCCTTACACATATGACACACATTATTAATGTCCTTATAAACATAATGCGCCTTACACATTATGCCAAACTTTATTAATGCCCATATACACATAATGTCCCTTACACATATGCCGCACATTATTAATACCCTTATACACATAATGACACACATAATGTCCCTTTTACATATGCCCCACATTCTTAATGTATTTATACACATGACACACATAATGCCCCTTACACATATGCCGAACACTATCGCACAACCAACCCACCTGCACACAGCACTCACATAGCTGCTAACACTGTGACCTCTGCCTCTGCTTGGATACAGATGTGTCCTCATACATCTTGCAGCAATATGCCATGCAGTAGAAGATGCTTGGTATGAGTCAGCTGGTAGCTCTAGGCCAGCTCTGCTAACATCTGGCACCTTGTTTTGATGGAAATGCATCTTATTTGCACTACTACGTGTCTAGGATGCACAAGCAGCTTCTGTTTATTAAAATGATATGCGGCATGCCTATATTTTATGTGCGACTGTGACTGTATCTGCATATGAAATGCTATGTTACAGTGATTTCCAGAAATACACTGTAACGTAGTATTTCATATGCAGATACAGCAACAGTCAACAAAATATACCCATGCCACATATCATTTTAATCAGCAGAACCTGCTTGTGCCCCTAGGCATTTGCCTAGTTTGCCTATGCCTAGGGCCGGCTCTGAGCACGGCAATCAGTAGGGGAGGGTGCAGGGAGGTAGAGGGACCTTCCGGTCCCTCTGATAGCAGCAGTGAAGGGAAGTTTCCCTTCCCTGCCGCTGCTGACACTGTTTACCTCACTGGTCGTATCCTGTGCGACCAGATCAGATAAAGCACTTGCAGGCATGGTCGCATCTGATGCGACCATGCCAGGGAAGTGGTTAAAAAAATACATTTTGCACCACAGTAGTTCTAAAAAAGAAATTATAAAATTCAATAGAAAATTGCTAACATAAAATAAATACAGCAGGAAAGTACATCCATGCAAAACAATTAAACAGTGTATAGGCTATTTCTCCCTTAACATTCAGTATATTCACAGCTGCTAAGTGTCACACATCAGGGCCTTAGCCCCACTAATCCTGTCCAGCGCCTATCACATTGTGGTTGCTCACACTTCTCCAGACCATCCACGGCATTTCTGAAGTGCTGCCTATCTATTGTTCACAAACTGTCTGGCTGCATGGGTGTGGCCATATTGGATTCCAGTCAGATGAGCACTCCAGCCTAATCAGATCTAGAGTTGCACTCACACTCAGGCTCCAGGTTCCAGTTGCTCCTAATCTATATATGTATGTCCTGCACCTAAAGCTGGAAATCTTTGAGGTGGTACACTGATTTCTTTTGCGTCCCCTCTCCTACAGCACCCTCAAGCCCACTACCCTTAACCCCCACACCCACACATCCTTTCCCTGTGTGTACCAATAGATGTAACACCTAAGGAGAAAATTTTAATATTATACAACAAACTGAGTAGGAGTAGGACAAATAACGGGCAAATTCACGAGACATGAGGCATTCACTTACACTTTGGGGCAGATTCAATACGCCATGGGTGTAGCATGGCTGCAGCTCCCGGGTATAATACTTGAAGCTGTTGAATTACTTGCCAATTTCCACGTGCTGTAAGCCCACAGCTAATGCATGTTGACTCATAGCTCCTGGTTTAAGTCCCCAGAGCTATGGAATTACCCTGTGACTTGCTGCACAGGGTCGCTCCAGTAACTGAATAGCTCACAGCAGAACTGCCGCATTAAGTCCCATTGCTAAAAGAGTCTGACCCTCTATTTAACATATCCCTTAGGCTGTATCACTGAATACAAAGCAGCAGCCTTCTCTGCCTTATGGATAAATAAAGGGAGAATGGCGAGGGGGGAGAGAGGGACTGTTAGAGAGAGGGAAGAGAGGGGGAAAGTAGAGAAACAGAGGGTAGAAAAAGAGGGGGGAGAGAGGGAATAAGTGATTGAGATAGGGAAGAAAGAGGGGGGAGAGTAGAGAGAGAGAGAGAGAGAGAGAGGGGAGAGGGAGGGTAGAGAAAGAGGGGGGTAGAGAGAGAAGAGAGAGGGGAGAGTGGGGAGGGAGAGATAGAGAGAAAGTGAGAGAGAGGAAAGTGAGGGGAGAAAACAGAGAGGGGGAGGGAGAGAGGGAGTGAGAGGGAAAAGAAAGGGAGGGAAATTGAGAGAAGGTGCGGGGGGAGAGGGTGGAGAGATACAGTGGGAGTGAGAGAGAGGAAAGCAGGAGAGAGTAGGTGAGAGGGAGAGAGAGGGGAGGGAGAGAGAGAGTGTACAGGGAGTGGAGAGAGGGGGAGACAGAGGAGAGAGAGAGAGGGAGAGGGGTAGTAAGAGAGGAAAGGGAGGGGAGATGGGGGAGAGACGGAGTGACAGAGATGAAAGGGAGGGGGTAGAGAGAGATGAAGTAAGGGGGAGAGAGGGGTGGAGAGAGAGGAAAGGGATGGGAGAGAGGGGTGGCAGAGACAGAGAGACAGAGAGAGAGTGAGAGGAAGGGGGTGGAGAGATTGCCCTGGTTTAGAATGGCAATTACGCTAAAAAATACACTTACCACACTAATTATATTCACTGATAAAGATGAATGCTAGCAACAGTTAGTGTGTACTTCTTGTAGTCCATGTCCGCAGAGCTGTTGTGCATGTTGCTGCTGTCTCTGTGGTGGGAAGGGCATTTGCACTGCAGTAGATGATTGTGCTTTCTGTTAAGCTGCAGGCCAACCTCTGTGTTGGCACTGGGACAAGAAAGGCTGGCTGGAGTGGTGCAGCATCACAAGTAATGCACTGAGGCAGCGATTGCTTGTGCTTGGTATTGCGCCAGTAGGCGCAATCTACAGTTCAAATTCAGGTGGCTGGCATCAGGGCCCCTCTGACTCTGGGCCCCTCTGAACATCGGGGCCCGGCACCGGAGTACCCTTTATACATATAATGGGGGATTCACTGGGCCTGTCTGCACCACTCTGTTACACTAAGTGCCTGACCACCTGTAAGTACACTGTAACAGTGCCCGTCTTACAGAGGTATCACTGCAAGTGTCTGATTTCCTTCAATTGCTCTGCTGCACTCAGCATCTGATCATCAGCAAGTATTACCATGTACACCCAATTTAGACCTCATGGGGCCCTAAACAAGTTACCACTTTAGGGCCCCCATCACTCAAACGGTCCTTAGCACTATATTTATATTCCTGATTTGCACTGGCGTGCGCAGCACATTTTATTAGGGGGTGCACCATCGGAGGGGTGTGTCTAGCACCGCCTTTTGGGCGTGTCTAGCACCATCTATTGACTGTCAACGCAATATATAATATCCACCCTTGTACCAATCCTAATAATGCAGATGCATTATCAGATGTTGTGGTGTGCACCAAACAAACACCCCTGATGACACTCACTGCAATTACACTGCTCCTCCTCAGCCTGGTCTGGCTCCCCCTCTTTCCCCTGCAAGCTGCAGCAGCTTACTTACAAGTCAGTCACTCACTGACACTGACAGTCACAGACTAGTACTGCTGCTGTAGGAAAAACGAGTGACGTGTCAATTCTGCTGCCGGCCGTCTGCCAGTATTGAATTTGTCTTCCTAAGAGGAACGCTGGCTGCATGCTGCTCCTCATCAGTGGCTGGCGTTGGCATAGCATAGAAGGAAAGAGGTGGGCATGCGAGCAGCATGACGTAATCACGTCACATCACGCTGTTTTTGTACATGGAGGTGGAGCCGGGAGTTTGAAAGCCGGTGGCAGTGGCACCCTTGATTAACCCAGGCGTCCAGTCAGTAATGCAGTCCTGACAGGATGCAGCATAGAGGGGACAGTAATCAGCCTGCTCGGCGATCGCTGCATCAGGCATATGAAATCGGGTGCCAGACATTAGGGGGTGCCTGTGCGCACCAGGCACCCCCCCTGCGCACGCCTATGCTGATTTATGCCTCTTACATTATTTGTTGTTTTTCCCCCTTATATTCTATTACGTTATATTACTTTCCCCCTTCACTGATTGCACCATGTCCCCTCAGGGATGGCCATCAGTGCCTACCCCATCGATGGTTACCATCAATGGGTGTTTCAGCCAGAACCATCGATGGTTGCAAACTATGCTACCATTTACCATCGATGATTCTTGCTATCGAATAGCCATGCATGCGCAATTGTCAGCAAGCAAAAAATTTCCTCTGCGCATGCACGGTTTAGCTCCCCTGACAGTCATGGGAAGGACATTGGCTCAGTGGGCCCACCTACTGCAGCGGAAATTGGTGACTGGTGTTTCTTTGCTATGAAGATAGATACGGTGGGCGAGGAGGAGGGACTGCTTACTGTTGACTGACAGCTGAGCATGTTTGCTCTGCTCATTGCCACTGGCTCTTCTCCGCCTCCTGCCATGTGCACTCATCTTAAGGAGACTGTCAGCACCCCAGCAGTGTCGGCAACACTGGTGAGTGTTGTGACTGGTGAGGTCCGCCCGGCCATCCATCCACTCCCAACTCCCGATACAATAAAAAAAATCACCTTCGGCTCCACACCCACCATCGATGGCAGAAAACCATCTGGTTCTCTGTCATCGATGGTAAAAGGTTTCAACATCGGTTACAGACCATCGATTATTTGGAATAATTGATGGTCGATGGCCATCCCTACCTCTAACTTCCATTATTACACCACTCAGTAACTGCATTTTAGATCAATGCTCCCCTCACTGAAAGTAGCAGGTCCCCATACCACATTATTACCCCCTCATTCACTGACTGCATTTAATTTGATTGACCCAGGCTTACTGATTGTAGCAAGCCCCATTGCCCGTATAATAATCATTATTATACCCCCTCACTCACTTACTGCATTTTATAACAGCATTTTATTGATTACACTGCTCAACAAAATGTAACTTTTTTTCTGCTGCCCAGGAACTTTAAATGAATTTGGGGTATATTAGTAGTGCTGATTTCAGAAATGTATTCCGTTTTTCGCAATACGGTTCTCAAGATATGTGAGGTACTATTCTAGAAGCTAAGCTCTTTTTCCGCAACATTTGCATTGCTGCTGATATCCATAGGTGGATATTGATAATTTTTGGGTTGCCTTTTTCAATTAATGTTTCTTTTAATATAACATGTTTTGCAGCTTACTACACTTTGGTCAAACATAACTAATGTCAATATAACTTTGTTTTGTTTTTTCAGAAAAAAATTAATTTTTCCCGTAGACGCTGTTTGAACGTCCCAGACATATTCTGCTACTTATGTGGTACCTATATTCTTGAAAAATTTGGAATCAACCAGAAATGCTATACTGCATGGGGAAGATGTTCCTGTGCCAGTGTTTACCACCCTGCCATCATGTTCCGATGATGAAGAAATGAATGACTTTGGTTCTGCTGCAGACAACAGTGGAAATTAATATGGAGGATGTACATCGACACCTCAGCCTGGCTGCATGTCTACCACTATTTTGAGGTTTCTGTAATGTGATTGCAATGGAATTGCAATTGCATTGCTTTGTGGCGCTACACATGCTGTACGGTCGTGTGCTGTGCTGGGCGGTCCCCAGAATGCGATTATGGTGGTCATTCCAAGTTGATCGCTCGCTAGCAGTTTTTAGCAGCCGTGCAAACACTATGCCGCCGCCCAGTGGGAGTGTAGCTTAGCGGAAGTGCGAACGAATGTAACGCAGAGCGGCTACAAAATAATTTTGTGCAGTTTCAGAGTAGCTTCAGACCTACTCAGCGCTTGCGATCACTTCAGACCATTCAGTTCCGGATTTGACGTCACAAACACGCCCTGCGTTCGCCCAGCCACGCCTGCATTTTTCCTGGCACGCCTGCGTTTTTCCGAACACTCCCTGAAAACGGTCAGTTGACACCCAAAAATGCCCATTTCATGTCAATCACTATGAGGCAATCAGTGCGACTGAAAAGCATCGCTAGATCCTGTGTGAAACTACATCGTTCGTTGTAATAGTACGTCGCGCGTGCGCATTGCGCCGCATGCGCAGAAGTGCTGTTTTTTTGCTTCATCGCTGCACAGCAAACGAATGCAGCTAGCAAACAACTCGGAATGACCACCAATATCTCTAGCAGTTTTTTGCTATTTTAGCAAATTTTTTAGGCAAAAACGATAAAATATTTTATATACACTATACATACACAGTTAAATGTGCATGGTATACACTTAAATGTGGTATCTAACCTAGCTTCATTTTTTGTTATGAAGAGGCCTATTTATCACAAGAAATGAGTCTAATATCCCCTGAAAACACTCATTTTCAGGTGAAATACAGCCCCTTTAGGTGTTAATGCAGGCAATTATATTGCAAGACATACCAAGCGTGGTCCCAGTAGCTATTAACCTATGGGCTAGTGTTAAGCAATTTTTACCCATCTGCCGCACATGTACATTAGACTGGCCGCCTCCAAACTCAGAAGCAGAGTGATAACCTAAGTGATCCCACTGCTTCAAGCTCCTCGTCGGGACAGGCTTTTATGGGAGCCCATGGGGGTCATTCCGAGTTGATCGCACGGTAGCAGTTTTTTGTACCCTTGCGATCAGATAGTCGCCGCCTATGGGGGACTGTATTTAAGCATAGCAAGTGTGTTATCGCTTGTGCAGGGGAGCTGTGCAAAAAGTTTTTGTGCAGTCTCTGGGTAGCTCTGAACTTACTCAGCCACTGCGATCACTTCAGCCTGTCAGGTCCCGGAATTGACGTCAGACACCCACCCTGCAAACGCCTAGACACGCCTGCATTTACCACGGCACTCCCAGAAAACGGTCAGTTGCCACCCAGAAACGCCTTCTTGCTGTCAATCACCTTGCAATCGCCGCTGCGATCGCTTTCTTTGTAAGGTCCCATGCTACCCGGCATTTCCCGTTACCAGGCAGCGACGCACCTGCGCATTGCGGTCGCAGGGGAAGGCGTAGTTCAGACCTGATCGCACCGCTGCAAAAAACTGCAGCGTGCCATCGGGTCGGAATGACCCTCCATGTCCTAGCAAGAGAACACTGCTACATACCAGTGAAAATATTAATTTTATGAGATTCATCCCACAATAAAAATGCAGGATGTAATGACTAGGCCTGTACTATGAATCAAAGAGATTCACAAAAGATAATCTACATTAAAATATAACACATTTATTTACACTTTTGTTTTAAAGCGCCAATCATTTAAAAGGAAAAAAAAAATAATTTTGAATTTTAAAAGGTTACTGCATGGAATTGTTCTTGTAATTAGTACTTACAAAAGACAGTTTGTAAATGCTTTTGCACTTCCACCTTCTTTGCTCTATATGTTCTAATAAATAATTAATGGACGTGCAGTATTGACACAATCATTCAAAAATAATAGATTAGGAGCCTTTTTTAAACTAACCACACATATATTTTCCAAATTTTTAAAGATAATCAGATGAATTTTTGTAATTCCAATATTTGTCACATGGTGGAGCTGTGAGAACATGTAATCAGTTTATTTACAGACAAAGTGGTAAAACGTAAAATGCATTACACTCTGAAAGTATAATTTTCTTTGCTTTTGCATGGTTTTTGATCAATGTCAAGCAATTATTTTAATACAACTTACAGTAGATATAAAATATGCATTTGTGGAAAACAGGATATAAAGACAAGTTATTAACTTGATAAGTGTGAACTTCTAGTTGTGCTGTGGACAGAGACAGTTCCAGATGTGGCCCATAAGGGTATTCACCACTTCTATCAGGAGCAGGCAGAGTGGTGGGGCAGTGTGGCATCTGTCCTCAAGGCTGGTTAAACTTTACTGTTTGGAAGTCATCTGGCTAGCTGCCTGCAGCCAAACTATAGAGTTGTGCCCTGTTGCCCAATAAGCTGGCAGAGGTTCCTGCTCAGCCACTCTCATTATGTTTACATCCACTTTGCAAGGAAACTGTCCCTGCACATACCCCTTTTCCACTAGCGTAGCACGGGTTGCAGCCGTGTCGTCTGACACGGCTGCGACCCGTGCTACAGCCCCCTGCAGACAGCGCTCACCAACCCGGCAATTGCCGTGTTGGTGACGCGCTAGTGACGCGGCAGGGGCGGCGCTGGGAGATCACATGATCTCCCAGCGCCGCCCTCCCTATGCACTGTGAATGGGAGCCGTGTCGCCTCGACACGGCTCTCGTTCACACTAGATAGCTAGCCGGGTTGAACACGTGTTCAACCCGGCTAGCTACCAGGGTAGGATTCCCGGATCACTTGATCCGGGAATTTGCCGGGGGACCCGTTTCCACTAGGGAAAAACACGGGTAAATGCGCGCCCCCGCGCATTTACCCGTGTTTAAAAGAGCTAGTGGAAAAGGGGTATCATTTGTACCCTGCTCTTGAGAGGACAGGCTCAGTCCTTCTTTTGCTATATGTCAGTAGGCATTCACTTCCTGCTGTGTGACTATATAAACAGTGCATGGAACCTTTTACAGAGGGTAAGGAAATGCTGATGTTCCCTACTTCTCACAACAGGAAACAGTAGTGTCGAGAGAGGGGGGAGAGGATACAAATTACCTGGGTCCAGGTCTGAAGGAGGGGCCCAGTAAGGGCCCGGGGCCCCCTCCACCTTACATGGCAGCAGCAGCAGCACTTATCCTCAGCCCAGCACAGGCTGCCATGGAGGCACTTAAAATACCATCTTTTTCTGTATTTTTTTCTAAGGGTGCATGACCACGCCTCCTTTGATTAGGCCAGGCCCCCTGAAAGGTACCTCGGCCCGGCCAGGCTCTCTACTGCCCTGACAGGAAGTACAGAGTACATCTGGTGCCTACCAATTATTTGTACACAACTCTGTAGGGATCAGTATGAAATACCTACAATCAAAATCCCGACGGCCCAAATTCTGACAACAATTGACCGACAGTCAAAATCCCAACAAGGTCAAAATCCCAACAAGGTCAAAATACCGACATTTAAAATACAGACAAGGTCAAAATACTGACATTTAAAATGTCAACAGGTCAAAAAATCAAACAAGTATTTCATTTTTTTTGTTTGTATGTCGACATAGGTTGATATGGACACTGTAAAAGTGTACCGCGTCCCCTCGCATTACTCGCTGCATCGCCATGCTTTGGGCACGGTGCCTCGCTGCGCTCAGCACACTATTATATTCCCCCTCCAGATCCACTGGGATGGTAAAGTATGAACAAGTCAGTTTCAATGAAAGAAATCATGAATAACTCATGTCGATTTTTTGACCAGTCGACATTTTAAATATCGGTATTTTGACCTTGTTGATATTTTAAATGTCGGTATTTTGACCATGTCAGGATTTTGACCATCGGTCAATGGTTGTGATTTTAACCGTTGGGATCTTGATTGTAGGTAAATTGACTGCATCCCATATTACTTTCCCCCTTCACTGAGTGCACCACGTCCACTCAATGACTGCATTTTATAATACCCATTATTACCCTCTTCAGTCAGTGTGACTGTATTAATTATATATCAGTGCCCCACTGATTGTAGCAGGCAGGCCCACATCATCAATACACAGTAATACTGAAAATAGACTATAATGCCATATTGATATATCATCAGTCAGCGGAGGTCTTGGTCAACCGAAAATGCCCTCCATACAACCATATTAGCGGGCCCTCCTGGGACCCACAGGGCCCTAAGCAGCCGCCTTGGTTGCCTTGTGGTAAATCCTCCTCTGGTAGGCACACTGCAGGATGGCTAAGCATACCTCCCAACCATCCTGATTTTGTCATTTTTCCTGCCATGGGGGTGGACTGTTGGAAAAACCCTGGTCACCTGTGGTATGGCTCATGGGTAGGCCATTTCCTGTGAGGCCATGCCCCTTTTTGGAAGGTTATGCCCCCTTTACGATGCACGCAAAGGTTCCTATCTTCACATCATGAAAGCTGGGAAGTATAGATTAAGTCATGTGGTAAGTGTGTATTGTATGGTGAGGGTGACATACAGTACGTGTAATGTCTGGAGTGGAGGTTTGGGGGTGACTAAAGTGATGGGATCGGAACGTAATCCCGCTGGACGGGATCCCGGCGGTCGAAATACCGATGCCGGAATCCCGACCACACAATCCCACAGGGGTGGCGAGCGGAACGCAGCCCCTTGCGGGCTCGCTTCGCTCGCCACGCTCGGCACACTATTATATTCTCCCTCTATGGGTGTCGTGGACACCCACGGAGGGAGAATACGTCGGGATTGTGGCGGTCGGGATTCCGGCGTCGGTATTTCGACTGCCGGGATCCCGTCCAGCGGGATGTTGACCGCATCCCAAAGTGATATTTGTGCAAATCACCACAGGACTCTAAAGCTGCCGAGGTGTGTCTTTACTATCTGCATTCATGCTGAACAATGGCAGCAAATGCATTTCATGTACTTCCTGTATGACAAAGTGGATGGCAATGCTGTAACTTCTGCCCATCCACTTACAGCATACATTTACAGGTGGCATTGTTGTAATGTGGATAGGCTGACAGTTGGGAGTGTTATTTGAGTAATGTCAACAGAAAGACTGAGGGGTGATGTTAGTATTGGTATACTGCAGAGGTGCTAAGGGATGATTATGGCATTAGTTTAATTTGGAGAGGTTGAGAGGTAATACTGTAATGTAAGGAGCTGGAGGGGGATAGTGTTGTAATGTGACAGCCATTACTGATTGTTATAAAGTTTGTGAGATATTTATTGATAAAATGGGGGTGCTTATAATGTAATGTCAGGAATCCTTAGGGGAAAAGGGTCTATTTCTTCATAGAACATACTCTATTTGCTATTGATTATTGATGGAGCTCGTTTAAGAGCCTAGAGCATTTATTAGTTGCTCAGGAAGTGAATAATATACAGCGCGTAAAATAAGTATTGAACACATCAACATTTTTCTCAGTAAATCTATTTGTAATGGGGCTATTGTAATTAAATTTTCACCAAATGTCAGCAACAACCCATGCAATCTGCATGCATTGCTCAGGTGTGATTTTGGCCCATTCTTCCACACAGTCATCAAATCGTTAAGGTTCCGTGGGTCTCTTTTATGAACTCTGGTCTTTAGTTCTTTCCATAGATTTTCAATTGGATTGCAGTCAGGTGATTGGCTGGACCATTCTAGCAGCTTTATTTTCTTTCTCTGAAACCAATTGAGAGTGTCCTTGGCTGTGTGTTTGGGATCATAGTCTTAATAAAATGTCCACCTTCGTTTCATCTTCAACATCCTGGTAGATGGCAGCAGATTTTTACCAGGAATGTCTTGGTACATTTTTGCATTCATCCTTTCTTCAACCACATGAGGTATGCAAGTACTGAATGCTGAAAAAAGCCCCACACCATGATGTTCCCACCTCCAAACTTCACTGTTGGTATGGTGTTTTTGGGGTGATGTGCTGTGCCATTTTCCTCCAAACATGGTGTGTTTCACGGCATCCAAAGAGTTCAGTTTTGGTCTCATCTGACCAGACATTCTCCCAGTATTTCACAGGCTTGTTAAAATGTTGTGTAGCAAACTTTAAACAAACTTCAGCATGCTTTTTCTTCAGCAATTGAGTCTTGCATGGTGAGCATGCATACAGGCCATGGCGGTTGAATGCATTACTTATTGTTTTCTTTGAAACAATTGTACCTGATAATTCCAGGGCTCTCTGAAGCTTTCCACAAGTGGTCCTTGGCTCTTAGACAACTCTCCTGAAAATTCTTTTCACTCCCCTGTCAGAAATTCTTCCACTTACGGATTATGGCCCCAATGGTGCTCACTGGAACATTCAGAAGTTTAGAAATCCTTCTGTAACCAATGATATCATTAGGTTTTGCAACAATAAAGTTGTGAAGGTCTTGAGAGAGCTCTTTGCTTTTACCCATCATGAAATGCATTTACCCATCATCAAATGTTTGTGTGACATCTTGGTAATGAGACACCTTTTTATAGCCAGCTTATAATAATTTGCACTGACAAGAGGCAGGATTGCTTTTCAATTACTGATAGATTTCAGATTGTGTCTTGGCTTTCAAATGCCTTTTTGCTCCTCCCTTTCTTCATGTGTTCAATACTTTTTCCCTGTGTCATTTCATATTATTACACATAACTTCATTTATGGACATCTATGGTTTGAGTTATTTGCATGTGTGGATAGCATGGGATGTTGCTGACATTTGGTGAAAATGTCATTACAATAGCCCCATTACGGGTGGTCTTCAGGTTGCCGGCGGGCGGGCTCCCGGTGACCACCATACCAGCACCGGAATCCCAACCGCCGGCATACTGACATCTTTTCTCCCTCTTGGGGGTCCGTGACCCCCCTGGAGGGAGAATAAATAGCATGGCGCCCGTAGCGCGCCACCGTTCTTGCAGCATGGCGAGTGCAGGGAGCCCACAAGGGGCTTATTTGCGCTTGCCCTGCTGTCGGTATGCTGGCGGTCGGGATCCCGGCGCCGTCATCGGGACCCCGACCGCCGGCAAACCATACTGCACCCCCCCATTACAACTATATTTACTAAGAAAAATGTTGATGTGTTCAATATTTATTTTACCCACTGTATATACCAAAATCTCAAAATAACTTTTTTCATGTTGTCATTATGGGGTATTGGGGGTCATTCCGAGTTGATCGCTCGCTAGCAGTTTTTAGCAGCCGTGCAAATGCTAAGCCGCCGCCCTCTGGGAGTGTATTTTAGCTTAGCAGAAGTGCGAACGAAAGGATCGCAGAGCTGCTACAAAAAAAAATTGTGCAGGTTTAGAGCAGCTCCAGATCTACTCAGCGCTTGTGATCACTTCAGACTGTTCAATTCCTGTTTTGACGTCATGAACACGCCCTGCGTTCACCCAGCCACGCCTGCATTTTTCCTGGCATGCCTGCGTTTTTTCGAACACTCCCTGAAAACGGTCAGTTGACACACAGAAATGCCCTCTTCCTGTCAATCACTCTGTGGCCAGCAGTGCGACAGAAAAGCTTCGCTAGACCTTGTGTGAAACTACATCGGCCATTGTGAAAGTACGTCATTGTGCGCATTTCACCACGTACGCATGCGCAGAAGTGACATTTTTTTGCTTCATCGCTGCGCAGCGAACATTTTCAGCTAGCAATCAACTCGGAATGACCCCCATTGTGTGTAGAATTTTGAGGGGAAAAAATGAATTTATTCCATTTTGGAATAAGGCTGTAACATAACAAAATGTGGAAATAGTGAAGCACTGTGAATACTTTACGGATGCACTGTGCTTTTATGAAGCAGCAGCTGAGCTTAAGATGCCAGTGTCAGTTCTAGGTTAGTTTGTGTTCCCAGACTGGAGTCTAGCGTAAGAGGAGAAGTTATATGCAAGGAGTTATATGGTTTGCTAATGTTACCCGTGCATGGAATGGAACTCAACAGATACTGTGGAAGTTCTGGGAAGAGCAGAAGGAGCAAGTGACTGTAGACTCGGGAGAGCTGTGTAACTTAGAATGACTGATCTGGGCTACAACTGGTGAAGTTCAATGTAGAAGCAGGTAAGGACTGGCAAGACTTGACTCTGGAGATGGTTGGAGTCCGGTAGAATGAAACACTTGGATATATCCTTGACTTGGTACTAGTAGAATTTGTGACCCTGATATTGTGATAGATTTTTACTTAGAAGCTAAACTGGAGTCAGTGATACTGGGAACTGGACTAAGATCAAAATGGATCCAAGCTGGTATTAGTAGTACTGAACACCAGACTGGGACTGGTGGCACTGGACACTGGAACACTGAACACCGGCTGGTACTGGTGACTCTGATCACCAGACTGGGACTGATGTCACAGAACATTGGAATACTGAACACCGTGCTGGTACCAGTGGCACTGAACAGTAGACTGGGACTGGTGACACAAGACACTGGAACAGTGAACACTGGGCTGATACCAGTGGTAAAGAACACAAGACTGGAACCAGTGGCTCTGGAATTGGATAAACTGTATACCGGGCTGGTACTAGTAGCACTGAACAACAACCTGGAACTGGAACCTGCAGTAGATTCAGTGGTAAGACACTGAGCAGCATTTAGTATTAGCTCATGCTGGAGGCTGTGAGCAACATTGCACTGGCTACCAGCCAGTGCTTCAGGAAGTCCCTTTATAGGCTGGTTGTGGATTGACTCAAGGCATGAGGGGATCATAGACTGGACCCACACTGGTGGTGCAGCAGTCAGCTGACCTGGGCAAATATGGGCACCCATAGATTGGAGCCAGAGGGAATTACAGCATAGGAGTTGCTGGAGCCACCTGCATCCCCACCTTGCAATTGAAGCAGCAGAAGTGTACAATGAATACCCGGCTCCCTTCATAGAAGACACAGCAGCTCCCGGAGAGTAAGTAGTGGGGTCTTTGACTGGGGTCTCTAGTGCAGGTTGTGAGAACCATCAGGTTGGTAGTGTGTAACCCCACCTTGAGACTATGGTTACTCATGGTTAACTATGGTAAATATGTTCAATATAAATATATATATCAATTTATATTTAATATAAAGAGATTATAAATAATATCTATTCAGACTGTTAAGTGTTTAGAGGTTGATGAATTTTCGTACTGGGACTTTTGTACAGAGGGACAAGCTGGGGGAGTAATTAGCAGGAGAGTAGCAGTTATGAGCAGTTAGCCAGGGGAGGCCAGATCAAGACAGCGAAAGCTCAGCGAGAGAGACTGTTGGTACTGGTACATGTAGAGTGCCATCCTGTAGTGCAGTGGACAAGACAGCTCCAAGTGATGATATGTCTCTAAGAAACAGCTCTCCAGTGAAAAGGGAAGCCAATACAGAGCTCCTTCCTGTATAGCGGAGACACAGTCACTGTCTGCAGTGGTGGTGAGCAGAAGGTCTAGGCAGTCACTGACAGGAGGAGGAGTGGGGGGTGCACCATACCAATAAACTGAGAGTCTGGGTCTGCTCATAGTGTTGTGAGTGTGATATGCACCTACACTCTGCAGTGTTGCCACTGTGACAGGAAAGTTAATTTCACCCTCATATGCAGTTAACTGTCACCTACCAGGACATTCTGCTACTACCAGCTTTATTTAGAAACTAGAGTTTTGATCCTTTAACATACAGTCACCTAGTTATTCATATAAGTAACTGTATGAATTATATAGCATTACTTAATGCAAGAAAGGCATGTATTAACTACTGAGAAAAATAAAGTGCAGAGAGTCAGCACTATATCTGCCTAAATCGTAATCTGATAACAAAAAAATACAACTTAAGAAGCCAACACAGGAGTATAGTGAGACACTGCTGAAAGTAAGCCTGCTACATCAGAAAGAAAACCACATTTAAAACTGCTGAGAGCCAGGAGATGTAAATGCAGATAAATGTTTATTAATTTACATTGTCACATTATATTAGCTGCAGGAACTGCTTGTTAGACTTATTGGATTTGTAAGATCTGCGAATTGCAGGATCAATAAACAAAATTCTTAAAGGGCCCCACTGTGCACAAACAAAAAGGTACTGCAGTAACCTTAACTAAGCCATTGTTACTGTGGTTAACACATATTTGTAATGCAAGCTGTTTTTGTATTGCATGCATTTATCTCTGTAAACCAATTTTTTTTTGGTCTTAGTGCAGTAGATAAATTAAATAGTACATCAGTGTGATGTTGATATTGTTATGACAAATTGAAAACCTAATACTAGTACTACAGATGGGATACTTTATGTGATATTAAAATTCAGTAAGTATACTCAACTTGTACAACCTACCAGGTGATCTGTAATATTTCGCACAAAGAAGTGAGGCACTGGAAAAGAAAAAGACAGGTGCTGTGTAAACTGTGTATGCACCAAGCATTTATTGTATGTTGCTGTAAATGTCATCATAACACGCTAGTAATAACATATTGTTAGGCTTTCCCAAGCTAGCCTAGTCTGATAAAAAAAATAGTTATAGCAAATAGCTTGAGTGGAAGAACTATAGAACTATTAACTATTAACCCATGGTCTAGGTAAAACAAAAGTTACAAGTGGAGGCACCGCTGGGATTCAGAAAACATTTCAGGTTATCTCCTGTTTAACAAAGGGAAAACAGCTAAGAGGGGAAGATGTCTTAGGGTGGTGTGAAAAGAAAGGTGACTATTTACTAAACTATTTAGCACTACATGGACATTTGAGTTACATTCAGAGTACTCAGATAGTATAGGCTATTGATAAATTATATGGAGTCAAAGAACCACAAGCAGTAGACAGTTGGGAAAAGGAGTTAGGAGTAGTGTGTGCAGTGTTAGCATTTACCAAAGAACCATTAGAGAAGGATATGATTCCATCTATGATTCCCACTCCTGATGGTTAGAATGGTAAGAAGCAGGAAGGGAATGTTATTTGGCCAGTAGAGAAGTCAAGGAGTGATGTGGAAGCTGCAGGAGAGCCAGTCCATAAATGTTTCACACAACTTGATGGAGAAAACTCTCAAAATATGGAGAATATTATCATTAGCATTGATCAAGGATCTAATGCAGGTCCAAGTCAGAATGATGTTATGGTAACTATTGTGAAATAGTATAGTAGATACATTTGTAGTATTCACTATGAAAGGGGGTATAGGAGTTTGAGGAGTTCATCTAGATTTTGGCCTATACCAGTGGGGGAATATACAGTAGCTATGAGGTCTGGAAAGACACAGCATATCAGTTGTCGAAAGAATGGCTATGTCCAATACAGTAAAGAAATTATGGATAGTGGAAAGTCTAAGAGCAATGGAAGTAATAAATGCCACTCACAGAGATGACCATACTGTAAGCTTCTGAGACTATCTTGCAGCTTTAGAATTTGGGATGATGTAGAATGTGGATGGTCTTAAGTATCGGTTGTGAAATACTTGACAAGATGTGGGGGAGAAGTTGAAAGTGCACCTATACTGCATTGATAAATTAATTCATCAAATAGTAAAAAAAGGTGGAATGACAACAGAAGAAGTGAACGAGAAAATAATGCAACAACTAATAAAAGGAGCTCTTAGCACAGATTATTATTATTATTTATTAACAGTTTCTTATATAGCGCAGCAAATTCCGTTGCGCTTTACAATTTGAAATAACAATAACAAACTGGGTGATAACAGTCATAGAGGTAGGAAGGCCCTGCTCGCAAGCTTACAATCTATAGGGAAATAGGCATATGTACACAAGGAAAGGTGCTATCTATTGCATAGAATGAGAAGACATGTGAGTATATGTGTGGACTGTAAAGAGTGGATGTAATTTGATAGGAAGGTTTATGAAAGTTATGTGGGCGGTTCAGGAATTTGATACGCTTGCCTAAAGAGGTGAGTTTTGAGGGAACGCTTGAAGGTTTGGAGACTAGAGGGGAGTCTTATTGTGCGTGGTAGGACATTCCACAGGGTGGGTGCAGCCCGATGAAAGTCCTGCAGTCGTGAGTGGGAGCGAATAATGAGTGTGGATGAGAGACACAGATCTTGTGAAGAGCGAAGAGGTCGGGTTGGGAGATATTTTGTAATAAGCGAAGTGATGTACGTTGGTGTAGTTTGGTTAATGGCCTTGTGTGTGAGTAAAAGTATTTTATATTGAATGCGGTAGAGTACAGGTAACCAATGGAGGGACTGACAGAGTGGATCTGCAGACGATGTATTCAGAATGGATTGTAGTGGTGAGAGTCTTGTTTTGGGAAGACCAGTTAGGAGACTATTGCAATAATCAATGCGGGAGATAATGAGAGCGTGGATTAGAGTTTTAGCAGTGTCTTGTGTAAGGTATGGTCGTATTTTGGATATGTTTTTTAGATGCATGTAACATGATCTTGAGACAGATTGAATGTGGGGAACAAAGGACAGATCAGAGTCAAGGATGACACCTAGGCAGCGAGCTTGTGGGGTAGGGTAGATAGTCGAGTTTTCAACAGTGATAGAGATATCAGGTTGGTACCTACTATTAACCGGTGGAAATATAATTAACTCTGTCTTTGAAATATTAAGTTTGAGGTGGCGAGATGTCATCCAGGATGAGATGGCAGAAAGGCATTCAGTGACACGGTCCAGTACAGATAGGGACAAGTCAGGGGAGGATAGGTAGATTTGAGTATCATCTGCGTACAGATGATACTGAAAACCAAAAGAGCTGATTAGTTTACCAAGAGATGAGGTATAGATAGAGAAAAGCAGAGGACCCAAGACTGAGCCTTGCGGTACTCCAACTGAAAGAGGTAGCGAAGAGGAGGTAGATTCAGAGAAGCGAACACTGAAGGAGCGATTAGATAGGTACGATAGGAACCAAGAAAGGGCTGTGTCTTTAAGACCTAGGGATTGTAGTGTCTGTATGAGAAGAGAGTGGTCTACAGTGTCAAATGCAGCAGATAGATCTAGAAGAATAAGTAGTGAGTAGTGGCCTTTAGACTTCGTAGTGACCAAATCATTAACCACTTTAGTCAGTGCCGTCTCTGTGGAATGTTGGGAACGGAAGCCTGACTGAAGTGGGTCCAACAAAGTGTATGAGTTAAGAAAGTGTGTGAGTCGAGTGTAGGCAAGTCTCTCAAGTAGCTTAGAGAGACAAGGGAGCTGAGAGATAGGGCGGTAGTTTGAGAGAGCATTAGGGTCAGAATTTTGTTTTTTTAAAATGGGAGTAATCACTGCATGCTTGAAAAGTGAAGGAAAAATACCAGTAGAGAGAGAGAGATTACAGATGTTAGTTAAGGTAGGGATGAGCACCAGAGACAGAGCTTTACTTATTTGTGAGGGTAAAGGATCAAGAGGAGAGGTAGTAGTGAAGCAGGATGAGAAGAGTGATGATACTTCATCTTCATTTGTGGGATCAAATGAAGAAAGAGTGCCAGAGGGTTCAGGTACAGAACGGAGCAGGTCACTGGCTGCCGAAGAGCATACCATTTCATCTCGGATCTTATCAATCTTCTCCTTGAAGTAGGAAGCAAGATCCTGTGCCTTGATAGTGGCTGGTGGGGTAGGTGCGGGAGGATTCAGAAGTGATTTAAATGTATTAAAGAGTCGTTTGGGGTTAGAGGCTTGAGCAGAGATAAGAGTTTGGAAATATGTTTGTTTGGCAGTGTCCAGGGCATTTTTATAAGAATGGTAGACTGTCTTATATGTGAGGAAGTCACTTGAAATACGAGATTTACGCCACTGACGTTCAAGTTTTCGTGTGAGTTTTTGTAGTTGTCTTGTTGATTTGGAGTGCCATGGTTGACATCTAGGCCTACGTGGAGTGTGATGGGTAGCTGGAGCCACGTCATCAAGGGCTAGTTCTAGAGTCTTATTAAGGTGTGATACAGCCATCTCAGGAGAGGTGAATGCAGAAATAGGTGAAAGCAGTTGTTGGAGTGAAGTGGAAAGTTCTTGAAGATTAATTGTGTTAATATTTCTGCGAGTTTGAGGAAGATTGGAGAACTTCCGCAACACAGGGTTTGAATTAACAGAGGAAAGCATGCAGGTGATAAGGTTGTGATCTGATAGGGGGAAAGGAGTGTTAGTGAGTTCAGAGATGGAGCATAGTTTGGTGAATACTAGATCAAGGAAGTGGCCCGCCTGATGAGTAGAGGAGTCAGTCCATTGGGAGAGGCCAAGAGAGGAGGTTAGAGAGAGTAGTATGGAGGCATGCGCAGCAGATTTTGGACAATCAATAGCAATATTGAAATCACCCATGATAATGGTGGAGATGTCAGAGGATAGAAAGTGAGGGAGCCAGGCAGAAAAATCTTCCAAAAATTGTTTTGGATGCCCAGGTGGGCGGTAGATAGCTGCAACACGCAGAGAGAAAGGAGAGTAAACCCTAATGGAATGTACTTCAAATGATGTAAATGTGAGTGATGGAACCTGTGGTAGAACAGTATATGCAAAAGATTGGGAAAGTAAAAGTCCAACTCCTCCTCCTTTATGGTTATCGGGTCTGGAGGTGTGTGTAAAGTGGAGACCACCATGTGCCAGTGCTGCAGGGGAGGCTGTGTCAGATTGTGTGAGCCAGGTTTCTGTTATAGCCAGCAGATTGATGTTGTTAGATATGAAGAGGTCATGGATAGATGTTAATTTGTTACAAACAGAGCGTGCATTCCATAAGGCACATTTTAGTGATCTGGAGGGTGATGGAAGACATGTGATGTTTATGAGGTTAGCTGGATTTCTATGTTGCTGTGAATCAGGTGAATGTGAGTGATGCAAGTGGCTGGGTCCTGGATTTGGTGAAATGTCAGCAGCTATCTGAAGCAGAAGAGAGAGATAAATGTGGGTGTCAGAGGTTTGTGAAAGTTTTTTATGGTAAGAGGTTGTAGATGTTATTGTCAATGAGTATAGGGAAGTAAAAAGCTAATGAGTGCTAATAAGAGGGGAGTGTAGAATTGAGGGGGCAATATGTACAGAGGGGTGAGTTGCTGGGAGACTGAATGATGCAATGGCCTTTATGAATACTCCATGAAGAGCAATGCAGAAAATCAATTTGTGGAACATAGTTAGTTTGAGCTGAAACCAGTGTTTTCTAGGCTGAGAGTGTAAGGTTTTACCTGTTCAAGTTAAAAGTTCAGGTGCCTATTTACTGGTGTTGTTCTGCTGTATGTTAACTGTGCATTATAGAGCAAAGTGACAAACAGGTATGTACAATCGCATGTAAATCACAATGTATATAGTTGTCTACCAAATTGGTTGCATTTTGTTCTTAGAGGTTATGAGGATTTTAGTTGGTAAAATATTTACATACGCTGAAATACACAGATGATTGGGAATGAAAAGAATGGACAATGTTTTCTGTTTTGTTGGTGGGTTGTTTTCGTCTGTTTTCGTCCTGGTCAGTCCTGGGTAAGTCTATATTGTAATATTTTCATAACCCTTTTAAATAAGCCCTTCTAATAAAGCCCTGTTCAGCTGGCTGTTGTTCAGCCAGGCATCTATCCTTATGAATGGTAAGTATCCATGTGTCTCTAGTAATTGCAATCAAGGCCTAACATCCCACCCCCGTTTACAGAGCATGCCATAAAACTCAACTAAAAACAAACACTAAGATAGCAGTTACCAACTATTTCAAAGCTGCAATAAAGTTTCATCCTAGAATACAATATAGCTTATAATATACACATTGACAGTGTAGATTACCTAGTTATAATAACACTATCACTGATGCATATATATTCTGAGCAGATCCAAAATGCAAATGAGTGTAGATTACCTAGTTATAATAACACTATCCCTGATGCATATATATTCTGAGCAGATCCAAAATGCAAATGAGTGTAGATTACCTAGTTATAATAACACTATCCCTGATGCATATATATTCTGAGCAGATCCAAAATGCAAATGAGTGTAGATTACCTAGTTATAATAACACTATCCCTGATGCATATATATTCTGAGCAGATCCAAAATGCAAGGAGTGTAGATTACCTGCAGAGAAAGGAGAGCAATTGTCATATTAGTCCGGCACAGCCCTTCAGTATATGGCAAACATACAGTCACTATGTAGAAGTCCTGGGTAAGTCTATATTGTAATATTTTCATAACCCTTTTAAATAAGCCCTTATAATAAAGCCCTGTTCAGCTGGCTGTTGTTCAGCCAGGCATCTATCCTTATCCAATACCTTAATGGTTGAGATATACATCCCAATCCTTTATGCAACTAATTTGTGAAGCTAAACCAGAAGAAGAATTGGTTGATACAAAAGAAAGAACTGTGAAGGAGGTCAAAGTAGTAGTGCCTAAATTTGATGAGAAAGCAGCTCAATCTTCTATTGAAAATATGATAAAAGTAGAAGAGTTGCAAGTAGTTAACACTTCGGATTGGATTAGTGTGACCGGCGGCTGGGAGACCACTGGTCCCAATACCGATGGTGGTATTCCGGCTTTTAGATGGCTGGGGGGTGGTGAGTGCAACAAAGCCCCTTGTGGGCTTGCTGTGCTCAACACACAGTGGGTTCAGTGGCTTATTTAGCGTGAGTGAATGGGGAAATAAACACCATTGTTTTAATTTGCCCAGAATCAGATGAAGAGGAAAGAGTCTCCCATCATTATTGGAACCAGTATAAATTTGTTCAGAACTTTAGCGCAATGGTGTCATGAGGTGGGAGGAACGACCTATGTAAACTCTCTACATATACATCCATCCTGCCCGATGTTGTGTTAGAAAATTGTGGGAGAAGTGCAGAAGAACAACAAAGGTGATAGGTTTTCAAATGGCCTTAATGATTGTTTTTCAGGTAGAGATATCCCCAGTGATGACAAGACAATGTTGGCAATGCACCTAATACAGTGAGATGATGCATTTTTATGCTATGAGTTGGATCTATGACTCGACACCAATATATCCCTAACTGATGGAACCACATTCAGGAAAAGATCCCATAGATTAGCATAAGCTGACCTAGGAGATGTAAGGCATTACTTAAAAAAATGATTGGATAGCCAATTTCTTCAAGAATCCGAGAGCCCCTTTGCCTCACCTATAGTATTTGCCAGGAAGAAGAACAGGAAGATACACTTGTGCATTGACAATCGCACACTTAACTAATGAACAGTTCGAGACCAGTATACAGTACCATGGGTTGATGAGGCCCTGAATTGCCTGCAAAGTAGCCAGTGGGTTTCTGTGTTAGACCTAAAAAGTGGATTTTATAAAATCTTGATGGAGCCCAAGGATGCAGAGAAAATGATGTTCATTTACCCACTGTTTTTTTTTTTTTTTGCGAATGCCCCAAGGGACAAACGGAGCTCTCATCACTACTTTTCAGAGGGGTATAGAAAGGACAGTTGAAGATATGAATCTCCGAGAGGTGGTGGTGTATGGCTTTTGAAAATGTTAGACCATCTCATCGCACATGGATTTAAGCTATCATTAAAAAATATATAATTTTGTCAGAAAACTGTGAGGTACATACGTCATACTGTTAGCAGAGAGGGAATAGCTACCCATCTTTCTAAAGTGGAAGCAGTGATAGAATGGCCTAGACCAACCAAACCAAAAGAGTTACAACCCTCTCTAGGATTTTGCAGATACTATAGATGATTTGTGCTACAATTTTCTAAAATAGCAAGGCCTCTGACCAACCTCAGTAAGGGATATCCCCCTCTGAAAAAATTCTCATCCGGAAATAATAGAAGCGAGCTATGTCCCTTCTACCAGTTTAACAAAGAGTTTGGCAAATGATGGACACAACAGTGCAAACAAGCCTTCCAAGAATTTTTTCAAGGAAAGTCTTACTTTTCTAGCCTTCGCAGATCCATCCCAACTTTACATACTGCATATACTGTAGCTGCATCCCTTGAAGGACTTGGGGGAGTTCTGTAACAGGAACATGATACCCTTCGGCATCCAGTTTCTTATATCAGTCAAGGATTATCACCTAGTGAATGGAATTACCACCACTCGTAAATTGGAATTCTTGACTTTAAAATGGGCAGTGGTAGGTAAACTGCACAATTTTCTGTATGGGGTGGTCTTCAAGGTCCACACTGACAATAATCCTCTCACTTATGTTTAGACCATGGCTAAGTTAGATGCTACTGGGCAAAGGTGGTTTGCATCCCTGTCCTTATATAATTTCTACTTAAAATATAGACCAAGTACTAGCAATATCGACGTGACTGCCTTGTCTAGGCTGAAAGGGGAACCTGGTGTGTCTCAAGAAGAAGAATGGTAGATGTGCCAGCATCTGATATAAGAGGGTTGTGCCAGCAAACTTCAGTTTAACAATTTACAAATAACTTTATAGAAATGCTAGGAGCCACAGACAAGGCACTTCCATTAGCCTATAGGTGTTATCAAGATTAGAGATGGGAAATCTCAAAAAAATAAGCCACCGCAAGCTAGAAGATGAACAGAGGAAGGATCCATATATACAGGAAGTTAGAAAGCTACGATGAAATATCTGAGGTGACCTCCATAGGTCTCCACAAGTCATTTGAGAGTATGACTACTCTGTAGGCGGAATGGCCTTTTACTGATCATGAGAGGACTACTGAACAGTATAAAGACCTCCAAGTTAGGGATGATCAAACAACAGCTGGTGTTACCAATCCATGGTCCTTATACCCTTGGATGACACTATAGTCATTTCAGAATGGACAAGACTTTCATTTTAATTGCAGATCCATGTTACTGGTCAGAACTGAAAGACAAAATTGATTACATTTTATATTCAGCCTGAGATAATATAGTGTCTATATTCATACTGAAATTATTAAATTACTAAATTACTAAATTACTAAAAGTAAATGTATATAAAATAAAAAATAAAGCACAATGGGGTGATTCAATTGTTTGCGCTAGGGTGGCCAATCTGGGGCCATTTTTTCAATCCCGGGATTCGGGATTGAAAAATGCTCAATCCCGGGATGCCCGGGATCCTGGGATTGCAGTAAGGATCAGTGGAGGGCAGTGGAGAAGGGTGTAGGGAGCAGAGAGGCTGTAGGGAGCAGCGATGGAGGGTGCAGAGCCGGCCATAGGTATAGGCAAACTAGGCAATTGCGTAGGGCATTTGATATGCCTAGGGGCATCAGCAGCTTCTGCTGATTAAAATGATATGCGGCATGCCTATATTCTGTGTGTAGCATTTCATATGCAGATACAGACACACTCTCACACAGTATATAGGCATGCTGCATATCAGTTTAATCAGCAGAAGCTGCTTGTGCATCCTAGCCACATAGCAATGCAAATAAGATGCATTTTCATAAAAAAAATGTGCCTGACGTTCAAATTGAGGCAAGATTTATGAGGACACATCTGTATCCAAGCAGAGGCAGAGGTCACAGTGTTAGTGGAAGTGTTAGTACTGTGTGGATGTGAGTGGGTTGGTTGTGTAGTAGTGTTCAGAATATGTGTAAGGAGCATTATGTGTGTCATGTAAAAATTAATTAATAATGTGTAACATATGTGCAAGGGGCACTATGTGTGTCATTATGTGTATAAGGGCATTAATAATGTGCGGCATATGTGTAACAGGGTACTATTGTATGTGTGTCATTATGTGTATAGGGGCACTAATAACGTGCAGCAAATGTGTAGGGGGCACTATGTGTGTCATTATGTGTATAAGGGCATTAATAATGTGCGGCATATGTGTAACAGGGTACTACTGTATGTGTCATTATGTGTATAGGGGCACTAATAATGTGCAGCAAATGTGTAGGGGGCACTATGTGTGTCATTATGTTTATAAGGACATTAATAATGTGTGGCATATGTGTAAGGGACATTACGTGTAAAAGGGCATTAATAAATGTTGGCATAATGTGTAAGGCGCATTATGTTTATAAGGACATTAATAATGTGTCTCATAAGTGTTAGGGGCATTACTGTGTGGCATTATGTGTTTAAGGTGCTCTACTATGTGGCGTTGCGTATAGAAAGGGCACTACTGTGTCGTCTAATGTGAATAAAGAGCAATAGGGTGTGGTGTAATGTGAATAAGGAGCAATTCAGTGTGATGTAATGTGAATAAGGGGCTCTACTGTGAGAAGTAACGTTAATAAGGTAAAGTGATACTACTGTGAGATGTAATATGAATTATGGAAACTGTCAAAGTCAGAAAAATATCTCTATGCACACTACCATATTTGCACCTCACACAGGTCCGTGCTGCGCATGCGTACGCTCTCCCGTACGTGCGCATACTCACAGTCGCGGGCACCCGCAGGCGCACGGTATGCGTATTTACGGTAGAGTTTATGTGATCGTAGCGTGCGACTCAATCGTTACATATTTTCACTATATAATGTATTTTGTAGATCATGGTCCCTTTGATAGATTCTGAAAGTTTAGTTAACATAGCATGTTCCTGAACAGAGAGATCCCTCTTTGTATTGTACGAAGGGTCTAACAGGGGTCATACAGTGGTGTTTGGTACCCATCGGAAGAGTATTTAAATAGCAATATTCCGGTGTTGGTTTGGAGCGGATTAATCGCTCGTGCGAATAGTTATGGACATAAGAAGTTTATGTCCATTTACTATTATTTGTTCTTATTTAGTCATGCGGCGGGAAACCCAGTATCCCACCCACCTGAACAGTTGGAAGCAGTCACAGCCCACCTGTATGAATCAACCTATGACCTTTTGTTATAATGCGAAGCCGAATTCCTGTGTCCAATGAACAATGAGATTGTAGGGACCATTGGATTGTATTGTGTGTGGGGCATAAATAGGCAGGCCGACCATATCCAGTTCACTCTCTTCAACGGTTCTCATTGCTGATAATCGGGAGCTGGATATCGAGGCGCAGGCGATCGTTTCCCCTTGTGCGTAAGTGTTTCTCCGCAACTATATTGATCTTCTTGTTATTGTGGGCCAATCTCTCTCTCTCTCTCTCTTCTCCTCTTTCTCTCTTATTTTCTCTTAAATAGTAATTGTATTATATTTCCTGTGTAGTTATCTGGTTAGGTAGTCTATGTTATATTGTAGTGTATGATTTGTATTTGTATTAATTCTTTTGCAAGTATATCATTCATAATATATATATATTAGGCGTTGGACCCTAAGCCCAGGTATCTGTGTATTTCTTATAGTGTTAAGTATTCTCAGAGCGTCGGTGACGCTCATACAGCTTTTGAGTTAATAAGGTTACACTGTGTTGCATTTACACTCTATCTCTACACTGAGGTTTTACAGCATACTGCATTGTTTATGGTTTAGATTTAAAGGTTTAACATTGTTAGCGTCAGCGCCGCTGGTGATCCCCTCGTGGTCCCGAGCGTCCGCTACGCTATAGCGAATCATTACGTTAGTCAGCAGCCAATAGCGTGCCTGCCTGTGATCTCTTGGCCGTGAGCGAACGTGACGCTTGAGCGTCTCGACTACGGCTAAGCGATTGTTACGCAACGAGCGTACCCTTACGGTACTTCATACGTAGATAGCGTACAGTGTTCTTAGACTTCATAAAGGGTATTATATAAGATAAATATTTAGCTTTATCAATTGCGGGCTCGTCCTGTCCTTCACATATCTGCACTAGGTAATTTCAGCAGACATTATCCAGCAGCAAAGGGCGGGAGATCATATTCCTCGTAGTGCTGTTTGGATAAGCGTCTGCTTCTCTTAGTAAAGGGTGCTGAAGGAATCCGGGAACCGGAGGTAAGAACAACACGCTAGTCTCTTTTAAAACTGTTTATTTTTCTGTCTTGCGTACACACGCACGCACACATATATATCTGCATTTCTTTTTTTTTCATTTGTGTATTTTCGTATATCACTCTCCTGTTTGCCAGTTTTATAGTTGATAAACGTGCTAAGAGAGATTTGCTACTATTTTATAGTTTAAGAGTAAAAAGGTAATATAGTTAAAGTATAGACAAACACACAGCTGTGCCTGAGAGACAAGGCGAAGTCAGTGTGGTGCGCGGTAGATGATAAAGGATCATCTACATTGATAAACGTATAAATTGTGTTACGGTGGATCTTTGCTTTGCGTACACGTGTCTCTAACAAAGGACTGAGACTTGCGTACGCAACCCAAGGGCTGACGCACGCAGCGTATATTACGCAACGGAGCGTACGGGTACGCCCACGTAACTCAAATCACAAGTGTTAATTTTTTTTTTCATCGCGATAAATAGCGCAACGCGGTAAATAACGCAAGGCGATAAATCGCGCAAATCTATTTTAACATTCGAAATTTAAATTAACAGATCCTTCTCCTAATTTGTAACACATCTGGTCTAAAGAGAAAATTTCTGCGCAGAAATAGAAATAGAAACAAAAGTGTATATGTGGTGAGTGAGTGTTTGTTTTTACAATTTTTGAGGTTGAACCACAAGAAAAGTCGAGTTCTCGTGAGGTACATGCGTGTAAGTGACGTTCATGGTGGCTAGGGAGGCATCCCTGGTTAAAACATACAATTTGAGCATTAGAGTGTAGCAGACCAGGAGGTCATACTGTAACAGACCAGGAGGTCATAGCAGACCAGCAGGTTTAGGTACAGCAGACAAGGAAGTCTGCTATACAGTCCACAGGCACAACACCAAGAAAGGGTTGGTGCAACACCCATATAGGCCATACAAGCTCTGGCTGAAGGAATTCGCAGCCGTAATTTTCGATTCCACTGGTCGCTCCGTACATAAGATTAGTTGCTTATGTGCTGAACGATTGTACCGCACGTAATTGTGTGCATTAGTAAACCTGACCGGTACTATTTGTGTACGAAGGTCATAAACGCTATTTGTTCATTCTAACGTGATTTGTGTAATTTTTTTATTTTAAGGGAGGTTCGCTGCTCACTCAGGAACTATCCAACAACCAATAGTTACTGGAAAGAGTAAGTGTTCTTCGGATCACCCTCGCAGGTTCCAGTAAATAGAGGTTCAGGTCGCAGGGGCCCTGGGTCGAGTACGCCAGCACCATATCGGTGTGATCAGGTCGTATTGGTCGGCGTGGGCGAGTGAGTGGGGTACTCGGTAAACCGCCACCGTCAGCCTATTTTGAACATTTTTGGTTTGCGTAAGGGTTGGCTGAATAAAGCAACACCTTCGAACTATGGGGGCCACTTGTTCAGGTAGGGGGCGATCAACCTCGGTTCGGGTTGATTCAGTGAACCGACCAGTTGGGTCGGCAAGGTACGTAATGTGTGAGAAATACGGAAGTCACACAGAAGCTTTATGTGATGAATGGGAGAGAATGACGGTACATGACGGGGAGAAATTCCCAAGAGTAGGTAGCTTCAGCACAGAAGTGTTAACGAATTTAAGGAGAAGGATATGTCTCATTAAATCAGCCAAGAGACGAATCAAGCATTATGATTATTTACAGTTGTGGCAACAGGAGGGTGACATACAGAGAGGATTGGCTCAGGCGGCGGGATCTGGCTCGATCAGAAAACTGATAGCCACGGCCCCACCGCCACCATATATATCGGGAGAAAAATTGGTTGCGGAGAATGACGCATTAAGGTGTAACAAACAAACACTTAGCAACTGTGTAAATGTTAAAGATAATGTTAACCAATTAACCAATGCAAGTATTAACCCGTGCAAGTTGTACCCTGTTTTGAACTTTCCTCAGGAGTGTGATCAAGAGGACGAATCGGCAACAATTTCAGCGCTCTCTCTAGCAGCCACCATAGCAGAGACCACAGTAGGCACAGCTCCACCCCCGAGATTAGTAACAAAGGCCCCTAGCGGAGGGATAGGTGAGGTCGTATCAACGGGTAAGTACGGCACCATACACTATGCTGAAACTATTTCACCACAGCCTGTAGAATCTACACAGAATGAGGTTGTTAGAGTTAATCCTGTTAAGGTAATAGTAGTTCCAAATGGGAAAACAGACACTTCAGGAGTCACTCCTGTTAGGAACATTGCCATGTACAGCCCATTTTCCCGAATGGAATTAAGGACCATAGTGTCGGAATTCCCTGACCCTAGAAAAGACTTAGTTGCCAGCCAAAAATACATCAGAGACCTAGGTAACACTGTAGAGCCCAACAATAAAGACTGGCAGATATTGCTGAGAGCATGTTTACCCTCCAATGTCGACGCAGCTCAATTTTTAGCTGACTGTGGATTAGATCAGGATGTACCTCTTACAGAAGTATACAACAAAGACAATGTAAAAAGAATAAGTTTACAGTTAAAGGAGTATTTCCCAGCCGTAGTTAAATGGAACAAAATATTCTCCATTAAACAGAAGGAGTCAGAAACAGCTGCAGAGTATTTTCACAGAGCATTATCAGAAATGGCAAAATACACAGGCATAGAGGACATTAAAACAAACATAAACCATCGAGAAGTAGCAGTATCGGTACTGATGGATGGTTTAAAAGAGTCATTAAAGACTAGGGTACAGACCACACAACCATGTTGGCGAGGTCTGTCTGTGGCTACTTTGAGAGAGGCTGCTATTGATCACGATAGGAACATCACCAGACACAGGGAACAACAAGGTGATAAGTTAATGGCAGTAAGTATACAGGCCCTGACCACAAGGCAGCCTTTGTTTATATCACCAAACCCTGTGGGTAAGTCAAATGTGGTTACTTGTTATTCTTGTCATAAACAGGGACACATGGCACGAGATTGTAGAGTGAAGAATTCACGAAACTCATACCAACCCCCTAGACAACGACACGACACACGACATTGGGATCAGGGTCCGCAGAAACGGAGTTATGAGCCACATGCAGGGGAAACAAAAAGATATCCCCCGAACAGAGACTGGCAAGCCTCTGGTAGCTCCCAATTAACTCCATCACAAGTAGTTGCTGCCAGCGGGATTCAGGGAGGTCACCATACCCAATAGGGGTGTGGCCATACCTGTAATCTGCAGCCAGTAAAATTGATTGCAAGCCTTGGAAGTGAACCAGAAATTGCAATCAATGTAGCTGGTAAATCATTAAACTTTCTTGTAGACACAGGGGCGGCCAAATCAGTGATAAATTCGACAGTGGGCATGAGAACCACTGGTAAGACAATTCCAGCCATAGGGGTAACGGGAGTAGTCCAGCACTACCCTGTTAGCAAACCAGCCGAGATTACAGTAGGGCCTTTACATACCAAGCATTCCTTTTTGCTGGCTGCATCGGCACCGACTAATCTCCTGGGAAGAGACTTACTGTGTAAAATGGGGTGCGTCATTTATTGTACTCCTGAAGGTGTATTCTTGGACATACCTGAGAATCACGCTCAGGAAGTGCGAGACATGTTAGACTCCCCGTCAAAATTAATGTCACATACCATTATGACAAATAGGACTCCCTCCCAAGTAGAAGAAATGACATCTCAGATACCAGAGTCACTTTGGACTAAAGATGGACAGGACACTGGATTAATGGCAAACGTAGCTCCGGTAGTTGTACAAGTAAAAGATGGTAGGATAGCTCCAAAAATCCCACAGTACCCTCTGAAGCCAGAGGTGGAGTTAGGAGTGTATCCCGTAATAGAGCGCTTGCTACAACAGGGCATTCTGGTAAGAACGTCCAGCACTGCCAATAGTCCCATCTTCCCTGTTAAAAAGAGTGGGGGGAGGGGTTACCGGCTAGTGCAGGATCTAAGGGGGATTAACAAAATAGTTGAGAGTCAGTTCCCCGTAGTGCCAAATCCAGCTGTCATCCTAATGCAAATCCCTCCCACTGCGAAATTTTTCACTGTTATTGACCTCTGCTCCGCTTTCTTTTCGGTACCTCTGCACCCTGACAGTCAATATTTGTTTGCATTTACATACAGAGGAGTCCAATACACATGGACTCGATTACCACAAGGATTCATAGATAGCCCAAGTATATTTTCTCAGGCTTTGCATGATTGTTTACAGTCTTTCCAACCAGTGAGTGGATCAGTATTAATACAGTACGTGGATGATCTACTACTGTGTTCTGATTCATTGGAAGCATCCCTGAAGGATACGAAACAGCTCCTGTTTCATCTTTCAGACACAGGACACAAGGTTTCCAAAGACAAGTTGCAATTATGCCAAACTAAGGTAAAATATTTGGGACACTGTCTAACACAAGGACTGAGACACCTGACCGCTGATAGAATTCAAGCAATTAGAGACATGACTCTGCCACAAACCCAGCAACAGATCAGAACATTTTTAGGAATGTGTGGGTATTGCCGTAACTGGATCCCAGGGTTTTCCATTCTAGCGTTACCCTTGCAGGAGATGGTCTCCTCAAACAAACCTGATCGGATTTCGCATACAGACGAGTCTGAGACAGCATTCGAGAGACTTAAACAGTGCCTAACGCAGGCACCAGCATTAGGTATGCCAGACTATGGGAAACCCTTTGAACTATACGGAACAGAAAGTGCTGGTTGCGCGGCAGGCGTACTAACCCAAAAGCACGGTGATGCCAGCAGGCCGGTAGCATATTACAGCGCTCAGCTAGATACGGTAGCGCGATCCCTCCCCACATGCTTGCGAAGCGTTGCCGCGATAGCATTGCTAGTAACGAAAAGCGAAGACGTCGTGCTAGGTCACAACCTCACAATTCATACACCACATGCAGTGTCAGCCTTGTTAAATTCTGCCCAAACCAGACACGTCTCATCAGCGCGGTTTACAAGATGGGAATTGGCACTAATGGCCCCGTAAACATCACCATAAGGAGATGCAGTGCATTAAATCCTGCAACATATCTCCCAGGTGTGCCTGGACAGGCACAAAGGGTGGAGGATGAGAGTGGTGGGGAAGGAGAATTTAATACAAAGGAAGACACACATGATTGTATGGAATATTTGACCCAAAATTTTACCGCAAGGCCTGACATCCGTGACAACCCACTGGAAGATGTAGAACTTACGTTCTACACGGACGGTAGTTGTCATAGACAGTCAGACTCGGGAGACTTGTGTACTGGATACGCAGTCGTAGATGACCAAGGCACCATAGAAGCGGAACCGCTAGGCCCACCTCACTCAGCCCAGGTTGCTGAACTGGTCGCCCTAACCAGAGCATGTGAATTGGCTAAGGGCAAATCAGCCAATATCTACACCGATTCTAGATACGCATTCGGGGTAGTCCATGATTTCGGAGCCCTATGGCGCCTCAGAAATTTCATGACGGCAGCTGGTACACCGGTAGCGCATGCAGCTCACATAAAAAGGCTTCTAACAGCGATACAGGAACCCGACAGAGTGGCTGTTATCAAATGTAAAGCACACACATATAGCCAAGACCCAGTATCACTTGGTAACAGCCGAGCAGACGAAGCTGCTAAATTAGCAGCTGCTACCCCCAGACAGACAGACACCACACAACTGATGGTATTTAATACCATCAACACACAGAAGTTGTGTGAGATGCAAAATTTGTGTTCCACACAGGAAAAGGCAGTCTGGAAGGCAAAAGGATATGGCCAGGAGTCCTCAGGACTCTGGACGGATGGACACGGTAAACCAGTGGCCCCCAGAGCATACCTTCCATGTTTAGCTGAGGCAGCTCACGGGCTGACTCATCTGGGCAAGGAAGGGATGTGCAAGTTGGTGAGAGCATATTGGTGTGCCCCAGGATTTTCATCTCATGCGAGTAAAAGGGCAATGTCATGCCTTACCTGTCTGAGAAAGAACATCGGAAAGGCAATACCTACAGAACCATCTCATATCCCACCTGCCGGCGGCCCTTTCCAGGTAATACAGATTGACTTCATTCAATTACCCCCTTGTCGAAATTTGAAATATGTACTTGTTTGTATAGATGTTTTCTCAAATTGGGTCGAAGCATTTCCAGCGGCCACAAATACCGCTATATTTACTGCTAAGAAAATTGTGCAGGAATTTGTATGTAGATATGGTATCCCTAGAATTATCGAAAGTGATAGGGGTACCCATTTTACAGGTGATATCTTTCAAGGAATGTGTAAATTGATGGGAATTGATAGCAAGCTGCACACTCCATACCGTCCACAGGCGAGTGCGAAAGTGGAAAGAGTGAACAGCACTATTAAAAATAAACTGAGTAAAGTGATGGCAGAGACAGGATTGACATGGCCAGAAGCTTTACCCATTGTACTGTACAGCATCAGAACCACTCCCAGGTCCCCTCTTAATCTGTCTCCCTTTGAAATCTTGTTTGGTCGACAACCGCATGTTATGATTAACCCTCAGGATGATTTGAAGTGTAACAATGAAGTGACTGTAAAATACTTGATTAACATGAGTAAACAGTTGAGGAATCAAAATGATAATCTGAAGTTAGTGATTCCTGATTTACCAGATAGTAATTGTCATGACATTGAACCTGGGGATTATGTAATGATACGGAATTTTCTACGCTCAGGTTGCCTTATTGACAGATGGGAAGGACCATACCAGGTCTTATTAACTAGCACTACAGCATTGAAGGTTGCTGAGAGAGAGACTTGGGTTCATTCGTCCCACTGTAAAAAGGTTGCTGATCCAGAGAGGCCCCGTGATAAGGAACAGACAGTAGAGGTTGTATCACTGGAGTGTCTGTTCCAGGTGGATTGAGGCGGCGCCTGAGCATTGAAAATCACAAGACCAAAAGCAGTTGTCGATCCCCTGTTCCCTTTTATTGTTTTTCTCCAACTTCCCATCCCCTCTCCCCCAAATTATTTTTTTTCCCCCTTCTCATTCTTCTCCGTTTCCTCCTACAAGATGGACTTGCCCCAAGAGACTGTGATCCGGATTTTCCTGTTGACCATGATGTTGACCAGAGCAGTCTGTTCCGGCGAGAGTACCATGGAGGTCGAGAGAGGTTCTGGAATGGGTTCTGATGACAGAGATGGAGGCGTAGTTTTCCAAGAACAACATAATCAACAAGCAAAGGCGAGTATCAGAAAACGATCCGATAGCATTGACCATAGAAGGAATTGTGAAGGATTGTTAGCTGAAGAAAACTGTATCTGTCGGCTCTGTAGCAATGTCATTGAGGATGGGTGCATAAAGAAATGCCAATCCAGTTTTAATATCCATATGGACCGGCATCCATTGAGTGACTATCACTCCTTAGTGGGTAGTGTGTTAAATAAAACAGATTGTTGGGTATGCTCTCAAGTACCTCAAGGTCATAGCAAATCAGGGCTAGTACCATTTCCTTTAACGTTAGGGGAGGTACTTGAGTTAAGTGGTGGGAGACCGGTGGACAGGAGGTTTAATATCTCCAGCCCTCCTAGTGTGAAGCTCCACCAATACCATGTGGATAGGTCCCTATTATGTTTTAACATCTCCAATCCCCGAAAGCCGGGAAATTGGGAAGTGTCATGGAGTAATCAAACCATGACCTTTTCGCATAGAGCAGATAGAATGCCTACAGATACAGAGCTTATACGCCACATAGCCAGTAGAGGAAAATCTTTCCGGTATAGGTATACCTTAGGAAATAGGATTACGAGAGTTGGAGAGGTATCACCAGGATACTGTGCACATATCGTACAACCTGATACGTGTACTAAGCAGATGGAAGAATTAGGGTTAGGAGATTTCACATGGAAGGTGTGTAATATGGTTATGTCCTACTCCGTCCCATATGTTCTCCCCGATGATGCATATTTCATATGCGGGAGAAAGGCGTATAAGTGGCTTGCCCCAAACTCTGAAGGATTGTGTTATATTGGAAAAGTACTGCCTGAAGTAATGACTGTATCACATGACAAAATGAAAGACATACACCGTGTTGCCCAAACTCCTTATACTCACACCCATTACGAGCACGTAGTTAAACGGCACCTGATAGAAAGAACAGAGCATCCGGCCTCTGACATGATCCATGAATCCACCGGGATTCAGTTTCTAATCGCGTTAGACATCACTCGCACCGCCAGAGGAGTGTTGAATTATAAATACATATCTGCGCTCGCCAATTTGTTAGATAATATCACTGAAATGTATGATGACACGTTTAGGTATACTGGAAGAGAACTTCAGGCTTATAAAACAGAACTGGTACAGCATAGAATGGTTCTTAATTACCTCACAGCAGTGACAGGCGGATATTGTGTCACACTGGCAACACAATATGGCGTGAAATGTTGCACATATATTACGAATAGCACCGAGGATCCGGTCGAGGTCATAGACCAAAAGATGGACGATATTCTCCAACTGAAGTGGGAATTTCGCAGGAGACACAATCTCAGTCTTGCTGCTGTAGGTAATGAGCTGACTGGTTGGGTGTCATGGTTGAACCCGCGAAATTGGTTCTCTGGTTTAGGAGACTGGGCTCAAGGAGTCATAATGGATGTTGGGAAGTTTCTCCTATGTATCTTAGGTGTTATCATAACGATTGGTTTGATATTTAGATGCGGTCAGGCTTTAATGAGGTGCAATCGTCGTACTAGGGTAATGAGTTTAAGGAGTGAGGAAACTGTAATTCCAATGGACTTGATTTATGACCCAAATGTAGAAACAATGATGTGATGAAAATGCGATTTCTACGGTCCGTTTCTTTCACCTGTTTTTCCGTTTCCTCCAAGGTAAAAAGACCCACTTGGACGAGGAATTTGATGAGCCGATATACAGACAACAGAGGGATTAAAGAAGAAGTTTTGACAACCTGATACACAGATTTTTGATGAACTATGCCATGGATCCCCAGTTTCCCTAGAAATTTTAAAATTACGCTAGCCCAACACTTTTGTAAATCTATGGACATTGACAGCTTTTGCTCGCACCTTATGGGCAAAAGCACAAAGAAGACTGCATTCAACAGACACCAAACAAGACCTCAATCAACGAATGTACATTTACCTGACATAGAATACCACCGCATTTACCATAATTATGTCTTTTCTTCATTTCTACAACCCTCAGGTAATGACACACATAGTCGATAGGGAATATAGGCACAGATATCAGCAATCGCATATCTCCCCCATTCATGTATCATCAACTAAAATGTGCTCCCCCATTTTGTTACAACCAAAGCCGAAAAGAGCTCGGTAAAGTTTGACAGCCCATCCACAGACCCGTACCACGGGATAAGAAGGAATTCAAATGTATACTTCGCAATACCTCGAAGCTTGATTTAAAACACGTACGGCACGATGATACATGACCCCCAAGCACGGATTCATACACACATGCTTCTGCTATCTCACTAGGTCATACCCTTTTCCTACCTTCTCCTCTCCTCCCCTACCCAACCATGTAAATGTATTAACCCCTGACATATATTTTTTCTCCTTTTGAAATGTTTTAGAAGGTGGCAGTTATTGTTGACTGCCAAAGGGTGGACTGTCAAAGTCAGAAAAATATCTCTATGCACACTACCATATTTGCACCTCACACAGGTCCGTGCTGCGCATGCGTACGCTCTCCCGTACGTGCGCATACTCACAGTCGCGGGCACCCGCAGGCGCACGGTATGCGTATTTACGGTAGAGTTTATGTGATCGTAGCGTGCGACTCAATCGTTACATATTTTCACTATATAATGTATTTTGTAGATCATGGTCCCTTTGATAGATTCTGAAAGTTTAGTTAACATAGCATGTTCCTGAACAGAGAGATCCCTCTTTGTATTGTACGAAGGGTCTAACAGGGGTCATACAGTGGTGTTTGGTACCCATCGGAAGAGTATTTAAATAGCAATATTCCGGTGTTGGTTTGGAGCGGATTAATCGCTCGTGCGAATAGTTATGGACATAAGAAGTTTATGTCCATTTACTATTATTTGTTCTTATTTAGTCATGCGGCGGGAAACCCAGTATCCCACCCACCTGAACAGTTGGAAGCAGTCACAGCCCACCTGTATGAATCAACCTATGACCTTTTGTTATAATGCGAAGCCGAATTCCTGTGTCCAATGAACAATGAGATTGTAGGGACCATTGGATTGTATTGTGTGTGGGGCATAAATAGGCAGGCCGACCATATCCAGTTCACTCTCTTCAACGGTTCTCATTGCTGATAATCGGGAGCTGGATATCGAGGCGCAGGCGATCGTTTCCCCTTGTGCGTAAGTGTTTCTCCGCAACTATATTGATCTTCTTGTTATTGTGGGCCAATCTCTCTCTCTCTCTCTCTCTCTTCTCCTCTTTCTCTCTTATTTTCTCTTAAATAGTAATTGTATTATATTTCCTGTGTAGTTATCTGGTTAGGTAGTCTATGTTATATTGTAGTGTATGATTTGTATTTGTATTAATTCTTTTGCAAGTATATCATTCATAATATATATATATTAGGCGTTGGACCCTAAGCCCAGGTATCTGTGTATTTCTTATAGTGTTAAGTATTCTCAGAGCGTCGGTGACGCTCATACAGCTTTTGAGTTAATAAGGTTACACTGTGTTGCATTTACACTCTATCTCTACACTGAGGTTTTACAGCATACTGCATTGTTTATGGTTTAGATTTAAAGGTTTAACATTGTTAGCGTCAGCGCCGCTGGTGATCCCCTCGTGGTCCCGAGCGTCCGCTACGCTATAGCGAATCATTACGTTAGTCAGCAGCCAATAGCGTGCCTGCCTGTGATCTCTTGGCCGTGAGCGAACGTGACGCTTGAGCGTCTCGACTACGGCTAAGCGATTGTTACGCAACGAGCGTACCCTTACGGTACTTCATACGTAGATAGCGTACAGTGTTCTTAGACTTCATAAAGGGTATTATATAAGATAAATATTTAGCTTTATCAAAACTATCGCATGATCAAATGTGAATAAAGTGCAGTACTGTGTGGCGTAATTGGAATTGGGGTTACTATTGTGTGGCCATGCCCCTTGCCAGCAAAAATACACCCCTTTTTGGGCTGGGCGCCAAATGTGCGAACTGTTCCTTTTTAAAATATAGGGGGTACAAACACCAAAATAAGGACTGCTATGGATGAGGGGTGATGGTGCTGGGAAAGAAGTGCAAGGTCAGAGGCGGAACCAGCGGTGGTGCTAGGGGGCACCAGCCAAAATCTTGCCTAGGGCATCATATTGGTTAGGGCCGGCTCTGGGAGGGTGGGTGTAGAGTAGGAAGCGGTGCAGGAGAGAAGCTGTAGGGAGCAGTGCTGGAGGGTGGGTGTAGGTAGCGGCGTGCGAGGGAGGCTGTAGGGAGCACTGCAGTGAGGTAAGGTGGGTGTTAGTAATACAACTTATCATTAGGCGGGCGGCAGCCATGGACACACACTGAATGTGCTGGCTGCCTTTCAAATTGTAGCGCTCTCCGCCAGCCAGTCAGAACGGGCAGTCCGGCAGCCACCGCTTCCCTGATTAGCTTGCCGGTCCACCAGCTCTAATTGTCTGGTGGCCGGCGCTACATTTCAGATGCCACCGCCACATTCAGTGTGTGTCCATGGCTGACGCCTGCCTAATAGTAATAGTAAGTATTACTTACACCCACCCTACCTCGCAATCTAATGCACAAATCTAATCTTGTGAATCCTGGGATTTGAGGCTCCAATTCCGGGATTCAAATCCCAACATTTTTGGTCCAGAATCCCGGGATCCTGCCGATCCCGATACCAGGATTGGCCTCCCTAGTTTGCGCCCATGGCTACAGTATTTCTATTGGGCACATGACAAAGCAATACAACTGTTGCTTCGTTTGGTTGCCCAAAGCAGTACTTAAAATGGGATTAGCCACTTTACGCAGCTAATACTGGTTCTGCTGGACACACACATGCAGCATTTGCACTGTATGGGGGCAACAATTGCATTGCTCTGATGGGCACCCATTATGTTTTGGTGCTCCCAAAACAACTGAATTCCCTTGGGATTAAAACAGAAAAAAAACAAAGAAATGTAAGAAGAGATTATCTAACTGAAAATAAAATCTAGGGGTACAGTATATTTATTAAAAGTCGAATTTGGTCAATGTTTGGTCGATTTTGTGTTTAAGGGTCTAGATCACATATTTAGTAACAGATGATTTTTGACATCATTAAAAAAAAATAAAAAATCATCTATTAGCAAATGTGTAATTTAGACCCTGAAATACAAAATCGACCAAACATCGATTAAACTGACAAAAAAAATTGGACCAAATCGATTTTTAGTAAATATACCCCTAAATACTGTACAGATTATTTTTGAATTTTTTTTTTAAAGTATGTCTAAAAACATCTGTTAGTAAATGTGTCAAGTACAGCCAGAAGATGGGGTATGTTTTCAGATTATTTTATGATTTTGGGGCTTTTTAATGACAGTGTAATCAGCCATAACATAATCTGAGAAATGTTTTCTCAAGAGACAGGTCAACAAACAATTTATTAAAGAATTAATGCAGGACAAAGTGGAGATTTCGCCTACCTTAACTTATTTAGTGTTGGTTTATGCAGTCCCCATAAATCTGTATGGAGACTGAAAACCAATCCATGAAATCCTCATTGCAAGCGTGATCGCAGCATAACCTTGGCGCATACGCATTGCGATCACTGAATATACATAGTCTGGCGATAATCGCTCCATTGCGTGATTATTGGCTATAGTGTATAAACATGAATTAGGCCCCATCCCCATGTTAACTTGTTGCTGATACTCACACTGTAAAAAAAAAAGTGTCTGGCCAATTTATGTATTTACGTACTACAGTATTTAATAGGAAAATTGATGTGATACTGTTAAGGGTGAATAATATATAGATAAAATCTATATGATAATGTCATACAACTTCTTTTTACAATCTATGTGACACACAATCTCTGCTTCCTGATTATGATAGTTTGCAGCTGTGATATAAGCCTGCGCATTGCGTTCACACCAGGTACATCAGCAAGAACTGGATTTCAAAGTATGTAAACATAAGGTATCTTTGCAATTTCTCTAATACTTTATTAAAGCACATCTGAACAGCCTTTAATGATGTGTCTTTTCCATGTCCTATGACAGATTACTGACTGGCTATCCTTTCCTGGCTGTTTCCTGCTACCAACGTGCTCTAACTAATACCTCAATCTTTTGCCTGTATTCCATAGGCAAAACTGTGCTGCCTGTATTGACTGTTGGCTTGTCTATGGGACTGACTTCATGGATGGACACAGTAGCTGCGTCTATATGCAGCTACTGTGCTAAACGGGTCTACTATGATATGCCGACACTTGGGACCTTGGCGCCCACCATACCGGCCCCGGGATCCCGGCAGTGGGGCGAGTGCAAAAGAGCCCCTTGTGGGCTCGCTTTGCTCCCCATGCTATTTATTCTCCCGCCAGATGTGTCGTGGACACCCCAAGAGGTAAAAATAGTTGTCGGTATGCCAGCTGTCGGGATTCCGGTGCCGGTATGCTGAGCGCCGGGATTCCGACAGCCGGCATATCAAGTGCCACCCGTGCTAAACGGATCCAGTCAGGATCCCGGCAATCAGAATACTGACGCCGGAATCATGACACTATTTGGAATGCTGAATAGCATTCGAATCGGATCTCCAGAGTCTAGCAATCAGGATGCCGCAACAAATTATACCCAACTAGTGCTAAATTATGCTAATGCAGCAGTTCTATGATCCGCAACAGCATTGAATAACTCTGCGTGAACATCGGTCATCTGAGTAACCTTCAGATTACTTGGACTGACCTATGCAACTCCTCTGCTAGGACCAGGAAGTCTGCCTCTCTGGTCTCTGCACTCCCATAACAGAGCCCATCACCACCCCCTCCCCACCCCCAAATGGCTATTACTTACTTGAGGGTATATTTACTAAAAGTCGATTTTGCTTGAATTTTGGCTGATTTTTGATAAATTTTGTGTTTAAGGGTCTGAATCACACATTTACCAATGGATAATTTTTGACATTGTTTAGAAAAATTTTTCAAAAATAATTTGTTAGTAAATATAGAATTTAGACCCTGAAATACAAATTCAACCAAACATCGATCGAAACTCGACCCAGGTCGATTTTTTTTTAGTATATATACCCCTAAATCACACATTTACTAACAGATTATTTTTGACATTTTTTTAGACACTGAAACACAAAATCGATCAAAAATCAATTCAACATTGACCAAAAATAGATCAACATCAACCAAAAATGACTTTTAGTAAATATACCCCTTGATGTCTGCAAGGATGCAGAACACGAACAGCACATGCACAGTATCTTGCACCTGCAGTTTTCCAAACACCAGAAAATTGTGAGAACATTGCTCTTGCATCTACCTATGAATCAGGCTCTCTGTATCTTGTATTATTGCCTACTGCACAGATTCTCAAACTCGGTCCTCAGGACCCCACACGGTGCATGTTTTGCAGGTCTCCTCACAGAATCACAAGTGACATAATTAACTCCACCTGTGGACCTTTTAAAATGTGTCAGTGATTAATTAATACACCTGTGCACCTGCTTGGTTACCTGCAAAACATGCACTGTGTGGGGTCCTGAGGATCGAGTTTGAGAACCACTGGCCTACTGGATGTTGCACTTTGCTCCACCTGTGGGTCTTTTAAAATGTGTCAGTGAGTAATGAATACACCCGTGCACCAGCTAGGTGACCCGGAAAACATGAACTGTTGGGGGTACCTGAGGACAGATGTTGAGAACCACTGGTCTAGAGTTATTAGCCTGGGGCTGCAACCTGTTGGTGACTGTAGAAGAGAGGCAGCAACATGTGCTAGTGGTAAGGCAGGGTGCCAGTGACAGACTCATTGTAGATCTTAATTGCAATAGAGTTCGTGAACACTGTGGTTCTCAAGCATTTGTCCCAGAATGCATCAAATATTACTACTACAACACAAACCTCATGTATATTAAATATGCCCTCAATCGAACAGCTCCTCCCATTTACATGCATTTGTACATATATAGATTATCATTTGTAACATAAACAAATACAATTTATGCTGCTCATTTTTACAATTAAGTGTACAGCAAATGAACCATTTTGTGTGTCACATGCTCTTTTATGAAACATATACATATGTCATACTTGCCTACCTGACCCTCTCCATGAGGGAGAAAATGCTCTGTTCCTGGACTTTCCTGGTAATGTATGATTGCCATCGCCTGTGGTGAAACACCTTTCTTATCAAATAACTAGCTCACCACAGGTGATGGCAATCATACATTACCAGGAAAGTCCAGGAACAGAGCATTTTCTCCCTCATGGAGAGGGTCAGGTAGGCAAGTATGACATATATTATTATTTACAAGGTAGTAAAATCTTAATATTAGTATTATGTATTTTCTTATATTGTATGGCTATGCTATACTGGAACATTCTTTGAATAATATATTTGCAGGGATAAATATGACAGTATAGTACTATGAATTCCCCGATGGGAAAGCTTGGGGATTTCTGTTAAATGTAACATGAAACATCTTAACATAAAACATGTGAGTGAGAAGTGGGCGGGGGGGAGTGTGTTCTGCATGCTCCTCATTTGATTTCTATTTTAGCTTCTGATCTTGATGGATTAGTAGGATTACAATTTAACATTCAATTCAGCTACCAAGGGACAGCTGAGTGGTCTGATTTCTAAACCTATTGATGTATCATTGTAATGTGTAATGTTATTGTACAGTGAAGTAGGATGTAGTAATAATGTAGCAATATGTTTTATGTTCAATTTTGTACAAGCAAACATTTGCCATGTTTATACAGTGGAAAATAAATATTTTAATTATATTTATTACTAATGATGTCCCCAAAATGGTGTAGTATAATAATTCAGAAAATGGTTTTATTCTCATTGTGTCCCTAACCCTAACATCAACCCTAATGCAAACCCTATGACAATATAATTTGTGATGTCAACATTCTGTCAATGTTGGCAATCTGCAGGTGTCCGCATTAATGATGTCAACATTTTAAGCATGTTGACCTTCTGCTGTCGATATTGTGAATGCACACACTTTAAACGCTGAAATGTGACTGTATGTTGGTGTTTTAAAGAACTAAAGAATGCTTCATACACAATTGGGGGAAGGAAAGTCTGCACGTGTGTTTATGAGTGATGTTAGTTATTATTATTTTTTAAATATTTGCAACTGTTTTGCAGAGCAATTCGGATGGTCCAAGACACTTGGGTACTTATTAGCTGCACATTCTGCCAATTAACTTCAATGTATTTCCATAAATGCTGTGATTACCATATTCTGTACTGTTGCTGAAGTCATGCTTTCAGTTGCAATCCAGCCTCATCTCAGACAGGTATGACAAGGATAGGGTGTTGCAATAGGGAGTAAAGGGGGGTACTCACGGAGCGATCGCTGCTTAAAATCTAAGCAATCTGACTAGATTGCTTAGATTTTAAGCAGTGATCTCTCCGTGCATCGCTATCACCGGTGTTAGATTGGCCTGCATGAAATGAAATGAGGGGGTGAAATGAGTGCCCCCCCCCCGCTTTCCCCGCACGCTCAGCACACAGCGCGCCAGTGAGTACTAGTGATATGCATTGGAAATTTTTCGGGTTTTGGTTTTGGATTCGGTTCCGCGGCCGTGTTTTGGATTCGGACACGTTTTGGAAAAAACCTCCCTGAAATTTTTTTGTCGGATTCAGGTGTTTTTTTTTTTTTACAAAAAACCCTCAAAAACAGCTTAAATCATAGAATTTGGGGGTCATTTTGATTCCATAGTATTATTAACCTCATTAACCATAATTTACACTCATTTCCAGTCTATTCTGAACACCTCACAATATTATTTTTAGGCCTAAAATTTGCACCGAGGTCGCTGGATGACTAAGCTAAGCGACCCAAGTGGCCGACACAAACACCTGGCCCATCTAGGAGTGGCACTGCAGTGTCAGACAGGATGGCACTTCAAAAAAATAGTCCCCAACAGCACATGATGCAAAGAAAAAAAGAGGCGCAATGAGGTAGCTGTGTGACTAAGCTAAGTGACCCAAGTGGCCGACACAAACACCTGTCCCATCTAGGAGTGGCACTGCAGTGTCAGACAGGATGACACTTCAAAAAAATAGTCCCCAAACAGCACATGATGCAAAGAAAAAAAGAGGCACAATGAGGTAGCTGTGTGACTAAGCTAAGCGACCCAAGTGGCCGACACAAACACCTGGCCCATCTAGGAGTGGCACTGCAGTGTCAGACAGGATGGCACTTCAAAAAAATAGTCCCCTAACAGCACATGATGCAAAGAAAAAAAGAGGCGCAATGAGGTAGCTGTGTGACTAAGCTAAGCGACCCAAGTGGCCGACACAAACACCTGGCCCATCTAGGAGTGGCACTGCAGTGTCAGACAGGATGGCACTTAAAAAAAATAGTCCCTAAACAGCACATGATGCAAAGAAAAAAAGAGGCGCAATGAGGTAGCTGTGTGACTAAGCTAAGCGACCCAAGTGGCCGACACAAACACCTGGCCCATCTAGGAGTGGCACTGCAGTGTCAGACAGGATGGCACTTAAAAAAAATAGTCCCCAAACAGCACATGATGCAAAGAAAAAAAGAGGCGCAATGAGGTAGCTGTGTGACTAAGCTAAGCGACCCAAGTGGCCGACACAAACACCTGGCCCATCTAGGAGTGGCACTGCAGTGTCAGGCAGGATGGCACTTCAAAAAATTGTCCCCAGACAGCACATGATGCAAAGAAAAATGAAAGAAAAAAGAGATGCAAGATGTAATTGTCCTTGGGCCCTCCCACCCACCCTTATGTTGTATAAACAGGACATGCACACTTTAACAAACCCATCATTTCAGCAACAGGGTCTGCCACACAACTGTGACTGAAATGACTGGTTGGTTTGGGCCCCCACCAAAAAAGAAGCAATCAATCTCTTCTTGCACAAACTGGCTCTACAGAAGAAAGATGTCCACCTCCTCCTCATCGTCCGATTCCTCACCCCTTTCACTGTGTACATCCCCCTCCTCACAGATTATTAATTCGTCCCCACTAGAATCCACCATCTCAGGTCCCTGTGTACTTTCTGGAGGTAATTGCTGGTGAATGTCTCCACGGAGGAATTGATTATAATTAATTTTGATGAACATCATCTTCTCCACATTTTGTGGAAGTAACCTTGTACGCCGATTGCTGACAAGGTGAGCGGCTGCACTAAACACTCTTTCGGAGTACACACTGGAGGGGGGGGAAACTTAGGTAAAATAAAGCCAGTTTGTGCAAGGGCCTCCAAATTGCCTATTTTTCCTGACAGTATACATAAGGACTGTCTGACGTGCCTACTTGGATGCGGTCACTCATATAATCCTCCACCATTCTTTCAATGGTGACAGAATCATATGCAGTGACAGTAGATGACATGTCAGTAATCGTTGGCAGGTCCTTCAGTCTGGACCAGATGTCAGCACTCGCTCCAGACTGCCCTGCATCACCGCCAGCGGGTGGGCTCGGAATTCTTAGCCTTTTCCTCGCAGCTCCAGTTGCGGGAGAATGTGAAGGAGGAGCTGTTGACGGGTCACGTTCCACTTGACTTGACAATTTTCTCACCAGCAGGTCTTTGAACTTCTGCAGACTTGTGTCTGACGGAAAGAGAGATACAACGTAGGTTTTAAATCTAGGATCGAGCACGGTGGCCAAAATGTAGTGCTCTGATTTCAACAGATTGACCACCCGTGAATCCTGGTTAAGCGAATTAAGGGCTCCATCCACAAGTCCCACATGCCTAGCGGAATCGCCCTGTTTTAGCTCCTCCTTCAATCTCTCCTGCTTCTTCTGCAAAAGCCTGATGAGGGGAATGACCTGACTCAGGCTGGCAATGTCTGAACTGACTTCACGTGTGGCAAGTTCAAAGGGTTGCAGAACCTTGCACAACGTTGAAATCATTCTCCACTGCGCTTGAGTCAGGTGCATTCCCCCTCCTTTGCCTATATCGTAGGTAGCTGTATAGGCTTGAATGGCCTTTTGCTGCTCCTCAATCCTCTGAAGCATATAGAGGGTTGAATTCCACCTCGTTACCACCTCTTGCTTCAGATGATGGCAGGGCAGGTTCAGGAGTGTTTGCTGGTGCTCCAGTCTTCGGCACGCGGTGGCTGAATGCCGAAAGTGGCCCGCAATTCTTCGGGCCACCGACAGCATCTCTTGCATGCCCCTGTCGTTTTTTAAATAATTCTGCACCACCAAATTCAAGGTATGTGCAAAATATGGGACGTGCTGGAATTTGCCCAGATGTAATGCACGCACAATATTGGTGGCGTTGTCCGATGTCACAAATCCCCAGGCGAGTCCAATTGGGGTAAGCCATTCTGCGATGATGTTCCTCAGTTTCCGTAAGAGTCAGCTGTGTGCCTCTTATGGAAAGCGGTGATACAAAGCGTAGCCTGCCTAGGAACAAGTTGGCGTTTGCGAGATGCTGCTACTGGTGCCGCCGCTGCTGTTCTTGCTGCGGGAGGCAATACATCTACCCAGTGGGCTGTCACAGTCATATAGTCCTGAGTCTGCCCTGGTCCACTTGTCCACATGTCCGTGGATAAGTGGACATTGGGTACAACTGCATTTTTTAGGACACTGGTGACTCTTTTTCTGATGTCTGTGTGCATTTTCGGTATCGCCTGCCTAGAGAAATGGAACCTAGATGGTATTTGGTACCGGGGACACAGTACCTCAATTCATTCTCTAGTTCCCTGTGAATTAATGGTGGATACCGGAAACACGTTTCTCACCACCCAGGCTGCCAAGGCCTGAGATATCCGCTTTGCAGCAGGATGACTGCTGTGATTTTTCATCTTCCTCGCAAAGGACTGTTGGACAGTCAATTGCTTACTGGAAGTAGTACAAGTGGTCTTCCGACTTCCCCTCTGGGATGATGATCGACTCCCAGCAGCAACAACAGCAGCGCCAGCAGCAGTAGGCGTTACACTCAAGGATGCATCGGAGGAATCCCAGGAAGGAGAGGACTCGTCAGACTTGACAGTGACATGGCCTGCAGGACTATTGGCTTTCCTGTCTAAGGAGGAAATTGACACTGAGGGAGTTGGTGGTGTGGTTTGCAGGAGCTTGGTTACAAGAGGAAGGGATTTAGTTGGCAGTGGACTGCTTCTGCTGTCACCCAAAGTTTTTGAACTTGTCAATGACTTCTGATGAATGTGCTCCAGGTGATGTATAAGGGAGGATGTTCCTAGGTGGTTAACGTCCTTACCCCTACTTATTACAGCTTGACAAAGGCAACACACGGCTTGACACCAGTTGTCCGCATTTCTGTTGAAATAATTCTACACCGAAGAGGTGATTTTTTTTATATTTTGACCAGGCATGTCAATGGCCATATTCGTCCCACGGACAACAGGTGTCTCCCCGGGTGCCTGACTTAAACAAACCACCTCACCATCAGAATCCTCCTTGTCAATTTCCTCCCCAGCGCCAGCAACACCCATATCCTCATCCTGGTGTACTTCAACGGTGACATTTTCAATTTGACTATCAGGAACTGGACTGCGAGTGCTCCTTCCAGCACTTGCAGGGGGCGTGCAAATGGTGGAAGGCGCCACCTCTACCCGTCCAGTGTTGGAAAGGTCAGGCATCGCAACCGACACAATTGGACTCTCCTTGGGGATTTGTGATTTAGAAGAACACACAGTTCTTTGCTGTGCTTTTGCCATCTTAACTCTTTTAAGTTTTCTAGCACGAGGATGAGTGCTTCCATCCTCATGTGAAGCTGAACCACTAGCCATGAACATAGGCCAGGCCCTCAGCCGTTCCTTGCCACTCCGTGTCGTAAATGGCACATTGACAAGTTTACGCTTCTCCTCAGACAATTTTGATTTAGATTTTTGGGTCATTTTACTGAGCTTTATTTTTTTGGATTTTACATGCTCTCTACTATGACATTGGGCATCGGCCTTTGCAGATGACGTTGATGGCATTTCATCATCTCGGCCATGACTAGTGGCAGCAGCTTCAGCACGAGGTGGAAGTGGATCTTGATCTTTCCCTATTTTACCCTCCACATTTTTGTTCTCCATTTTTTAATGTGTGGAATTATATTCCATTAATATATCAATAGCAATGGCCTACTACTATATATACTGCGCACAACTGAAATGCACCACAGGTATGGATGGATAGTAAACTTGACGACACAGAGGTAGGTAGAGCAGTGGCCTACTGTACCGTACTGCTATATATTATATACTGGTGGTCAGCAAAATTATGCACTGTCCTCCTACTATATATATACTGCGCACAACTGAAATGCACCACAGGTATGGATGGATAGTATAATTGACGACACAGAGGTAGGTAGAGCAGTGGCCTACTGTACCGTACTGCTATATATTATATACTGGTGGTCAGAAAAATTATGCACTGTCCTCCTACTATATATATACTATGCAAAACTTAAATGCACCACAGGTATGGATGGGATAGTATACTTGACGACACAGAGGTAGAGCAGTGGACTACTGTACCGTACTACTATATATATACTGGTGGTCAGCAAAATTCTGCACTGACCTCCTACTATATACTACAATGCAGCACAGATATGGAGCGTTTTTCAGACAGAGAACATATACTGGTGGTCACTGGTCAGCAAAACTCTGCACTGTCCTCCTACTATATAATACTGCTGGTCCCCAGTCCCCACAATAAAGCAATTAGCACACTGAGCACAGATATTTGCAGCACACTGAGCACAGATATGGAGCGTTTTTCAGGCAGAGAACGTAGATATTTGCAGCACACTGAGCACAGATATTTGCAGCACACTGAGCACAGATATTTGCAGCACACTGAACATAGAAACTGAGAGGACGCCAGCCACGTCCTCTCACGATCATCTCCAATGCACGAGTGAAAAATGGCGGCGACACGCGGCTCCTTATATAGAATACGAATCTCGCGAGAATCCGACCGCGGGATGATGACGTTCGGGCGCGCTCGGGTTAACCGAGCAAGGCGGGAGGATCTGAGTCTGCTCGGACCCGTGCAAAAAAGGGTGAAGTTCGGGGGGGTTCGGATTCAGTGGAATCGAACCCGCTCATCACTAATGAGTACTGGCCTTAAGTATTTGTAGCTTGAGATATGCAGATACAACTGACTTTTAATAGGTCGCAGAGATGCAATTTAAAAAAAAAAATCTGAAATTACGATCAAGTTTCATACTGACACTGAATAATACCCTAGATTTGCCTTATCTCTCTTGTTCATGGATAGTTTCAATTAAAGCTACAAATATGAAGTTAAGATATATAGATAGTTACATGATAGACAAAAGGGTTGTATCCAATTACTGTAGTTATGGTAATTTACTGCTGCTAATTGGTTCGCCGGGGGCTACCCTTATTAGCCCAGATAGCCAGCACTTATCGGGGATTGGTTTCGCCTGCCTCAGGAAGACAAAGCCATATCCCCAATAAATGACTATTTTGTTCCCGTGATAAGTGCCACAAAATGAAATAGGTCCGCTGCTTTTCATGGACCCTATGTATTTTCATGAGCACAATTATCAAAAGTTGTATCCTTAAAAAATGTATTTCTGTTTAAGAATTTTTTATTATTATTATTATTATTATTACATAGATATTGTGTAATGATCTACATTCAAATAAAGGTGATGCATTTTTTTTAAAATATACATTAACATTAAAAAAAACATGTTTTATGTAATCTGGAACCAATGTGTTTACAACTTTGTATTTTCAACTTATAGCCTTGTTTATCTACAAACCTATTTGATTTACTTAGTTGTTCTTTAACCAGCAAAATAAAAATAGAACAGTCCTGTCAAGTTTTAGCATTATCATGGAAAGTTGCTTAAAAATATCAACCAGTAGTACACTTTTATTGAATCTATAACTGTAAATAATGGAAATATTTGTGCTGCACTGTTTTATAGCAATTATTAACAGGACTGATCAAACACAGTAAGCTGCAAATAGAATTGGTCATTGGTGCAAATGTGTTTACTTTGGCAACTGCACAGCAGAAACAAAAAACAGTTTGGGACATATGGTTGGTCAAAACAAGTACTGTCATAATATCTACTCTTACAGTAAAACTAAGTGAGAAAACAAATATTAGCAGCAATATTTCCTGAATTTCTTTGTTGTTAATATAGCGTGAACTTTATGTCTAATAATGTAGACCTTAGTCCAGGTGTATTGTCTATTACAGTTGTACAGTAGGTGAGCGCCATTAAGTTAAATTGTATAAATAACTGTTCTCCACTAGTAGCCATTGCAGTGATGGGTGTCCTATTATTAATTAGTAACTTTCAAAAGTTGATGTTTCTATTCACTAACTATCTAATGTAGCTTTAAGAATGTCTATTATATTTGGGTTTTTATGAGTAGCCGATCAGTACTTTATACAGAAAGCAATCCCATATGGAGAATCACTAAACTGAGCCATGAGCTAGAGAAGGGGGGAAACAGTTTAGTTCTGGGATTCATTTTGATTAGTTCAAGGTACATTATCAATATCCAACTGAGTCTGAAAGTGTTCTGTTGTTTTTCTTAAAGAAACCATTCAGAATGCTATTAATAATCTCCTTCCCCCACAACCATTATCCATTTCCATGGAAAATACTGGCGGTTAATTATTGTTCTGCCTCTAACATTGACAGATAACAGTATGGTTGGAAGCAAGCAATATGCTATTAGGATAAAAAGACAACATTAGAGTAGACATTGCAAGGGCTATGGGGAAAAGCTGGGAAGAGGTTGGAAATGATGTTATCTATTCTTTCATCCACTCTTTCAGTAATTAGAAAGATTAAACACTTTGGTGTTGAAGGTTATTTCTGCTCTGTGTTAAGCCCATTTTTCAATGTTTGAGCTCATCACATTAATACATCTACAGCACTGTAACAGGTAGGGTTACCACCTCATCCCTTTAATTCTGGACACATATTAATTACACAGGTTCTGTGGCTGGCTAACTTCAAGACTCCATTTTACCTGGTTTTAATCAGCCACAGAATCTGTGTAATTAATATGTGTCCATAATTAAAGGGATGAGGTGGTAACCCTAGTTACAGGGCAGCAATACACCCTGTGCTGACTACAACCCTAAACCTGTGATGTCATAATGCCATGCCTAGGGAGTGGGGCTGCTGGCTCTGTGGGCAGCTACATAGGTCACAGGGTGCCTCCCCAGAGCATCCACCAGTCCAGGCCCCCTACAAGTCACATGCATGTGCTCCGGGGCAGCAATGGTGCTTCCCCAAGGTCCTGCGGTCTCTCCATCACTTTTAGGAACCAGTGGTGAGCATATCATTCTTGACGGCTGGGGAGGTGGAAGCATAGCGCACGCTCTGCGGGTTATGCCGAGCACAACAGCATCCAAACCCACAACCGTCTAAATATCTATAGACGCTTGGAAAATATTCTTGGGATCCTCGTTTTTATGCTGCTTTACCAAGTGCAGTCTCATATGAACTATAAAAGCACTCATTGTGGACTATACGTATTGACTCCTTCAGCTGATTATTGTGTGTTATAGTGTGGTGCTTATAATCAGTGCATTATATTTGTTTTTATACATTTGTGTCGCCATTTTTTATCAATAATATTAAATTGTCTTTGACAAATGTTTTATTCATTAAGCGCTCCCGTGTGATATTTCTATATATCCTTTTTTTCATGCTGTGAAAATACCTTCTCAGCTTCGGTACGTCTCCTCATACCACATGCCCAGTCATGTCTGCTCCTCAGTCCTGACTCCGGCGCTGCGGCTCCTATACTGTTCACTGGCACGGCGTGACGTTATGACGTCATGCCGCGCTGTACAAAAATCTTTATTGTACAGCTAGCTGGAAGATTTCTTGGAAATTCGAACTGCTGAGCGGCCCGCGCCCCGTGGCCCATCGGTGAGAGGAGAAGGGCAGTGGTACTGGGAATATTAACAGGGCATTACCGATGGTACTGTGGATGGGAATAGCAGCGGTGGCGGGCACTACCGCCGGTGCCGGCCCAGAATTAGAAGCAGCGGCGGCCGCGGGCAGTACCGCTGCGCCGGGAATAGCAGCAGCAGCAGCCAGTGTGAGTGGCCCGGGCCCTCCATTCTCTGGCAGAGTGGCCGGGCCCAGGACAAGTGTACCCCTAGCACCCCCTTAATGGTGACCATGTGCAGGAATAATATGGCGGCCCAACAAGGTCTATCATTTTATCATTTTTTTAAGCTAGAAAACCTGTGTCACGCACCTGGAAAGAGGGAGTTGAGGTTTCGGGGTTTCTTCCGATTGTCGGTAAGAAGAACCGGAGCTGGGTCGTAATAAAGACAGCTGGATGTAGGTCCTCCTCATGCAGCTTTATTATTAATAGATGCTTGAGATCAATGCCAGAAGACACGGGAAGAAGTGGGTGATAATGAATGACAATGTTGAAGGTCACTAGATGAAGAAATAAATTATTATTATTATTATTATCCTTTATTTATATGGCGCCACAAGGGTTCCACAGTGCCCAATTACAGAATACATAAACAAATAATCAAACAGGAAAACAGCAACTTACAGTTGATGACAGTATAGGACAAGTACAGGGTAAATAAACATAGTTACATCAGCAGATGACACTGGAATAAGTATCAGGTGGCAGAAGACTGCTGGATGTGGTGCAGTTGAAGATTATTAAAGTAAGAAAGGATAAGCACATGAGGGAAGAGGGCCCTGCTCGTGAGAGCTTACATTCTAAAGGGGAGGGGTAGACAGACAGGGGTGACACAGATGGGGTACATAGAGAGCGTAGAACAGAGGGTTAGGATGAGATTTGGCTGGGTTTGGTGAAGAAGTGGGTCTTGAGAGATCGTTTAAAGTTTTGTAGAGAGGTGGAGAGTCTGAGGGGGAGAGGTAGGGAATTCCAAAGAAGTGGTGCAGCACGTGAAAAATCTTGGAGGTAGGAGTGGGAGGAAGTTATCCGTAGGCAGGAGAGTCGGCATGCATTAGCAGAGCGAAGAGGACGGGTGGGAGTGTAAAGGGAGATAAGGTCAGAGATGTAAATGGGAGAGGAGTGGGTGAGGGCTTTGTAAGCGAGTGTGAGAACCTTGAAATGGATTCTGAAAGGGAAGGGGAGCCAGTGAAGGTCTAGTAAGAGAGGAGAGGTGGACGTAGTGCGTTTGGTGAGGAAGATTAGCCGGGCAGCAGCATTGAGGATAGATTGGAGTGGAGAGAGGTATTTGTCAGGAATGCCAGTCAGGAGCAGATTACAGTAGTCCAGTCTGGAGATGACCAGTGAGTGGATAAGAGTCTTAGTAGCATCGTGGGTCAGAAAGGGTCTGATCCTGGAAATATTTTTTAGATGAAAATGGCAGGTATGTGAGAGGTGCTGAATATGTGGTTTGAAGGAGAGGGAGGAGTCAAGGATTACTCCAAGACAGCGCTCTTGGGGGCTAGAGGAGATAGTAGTGCCATCAATAGATAATGAGATTGTAGGAGGTGAGGTTATGCGGGAGGGAGGAAAGATGATCAGCTCTGTCTTAGACATGTTAAGTTTAAGAAAGCGCTGGGACATCCAGGAAGAGGTAGCAGAGAGACAGTTGGAGATACGAGTGAGGAGAGCAGGGGAGAGGTCTGGAGAGGAAAGATAGATTTGGGTGTCATCAGCATAGAGATGATATTGGAAACCAAAAGAACTAATGAGCTTACCTAGTGAGGACGTATAGAGAGAGAAGAGAAGAGGACCAAGGACAGAACCTTGGGGTACCCCTACAGTTAGTGGAAGTGAGGGGAAGGTGGAGTCATGAGAGGAGACAGAGAAAGAATGGTCAGAAAGGTAGGAGGACAGCCAAGAGAGGGCAGTGTCACGCAGACCAATGGGGTGAAGAATTTGCAGTAGGAGAGGATGGTCCACAGTGTCAAAAGCAGCAGAGAGATCAAGTAGAATAAGTATAGAGTAGTGTCCCTTAGATTTAGCAGCATGGAGGTCATTGCATACTTTTGTAAGGGCAGTTTCAGTGGAGTGGAGAGGACGGAAGCCAGACTGGAATGGGTCAAGCAGTGAGTGTGAGAAAAGAAAGGAAGTAAGGCGGTTGTAGACAATACGCTCAAGGAGTTTGGAGGCAAAAGGGAGGAGAGAGATGGGTCGGTAGTTGGAGAGAGTGTTTGGATCAAGTGTAGGTTTTTTAAGAATAGGAGAGATGAGTGCATTCTGGAAGGCAGAGGGGACAGTGCCTGATGAGAGGGAGAGATTGAGACGGTGGGAAAGATAGGAACAAGCAGAAGGAGAGAGGTAGCGGAGGAGGCGGGAGGGGATAGGGTCAAGTGGGGAGGTAGTGAGGGGACAGGAACGAATGAGGGCCATGACTTCCTCTCCAGATGCATGGGAGAAAGATGTCAGAGTAGGTGCGAGGGATGGGGAGGGTTGGTAAGGGATGGGAGAAAGCTGGTTACTGATGTTCTGGTGTGATGTGATGTCCTGACGTATGGAGTCAATTTTGGATGTGAAGTAAGTGGCAAAGTCAAGAGCAGAGAGTGAGGAAGGGAGACGAGGTGGAGGTGGGCAGAGGAGTGAATTGAGAGTGGCAAAGAGGTGCCGGGGGTTGGAAGACTGGGAGGAGATGAGGTTCTTGAAGTATGACTGTTTAGCAAGAGAAAGGGCAGCACTGAAGGATGAGAGCATAAGTTTGAAATGGAGGAAGTCTGCCTTAGAGCGTGATTTCCTCCAGTGTCGCTCAGCAGTACGTGAGCATTTTTGCAGATATCTGGTGCATTTGGTGTGCCAGGGTTGAGGTGTTAATTTGCGAGGGTGAATAGTGGTTGGTGGAGCAACAGAGTCAAGAGCAGAAGTAAGGGATGCATTGTATGTGGAAGTGGCTTGTTCAGGGCATGAGAGAGAGAGAATAGGAGAGAGAAGTGAATCAAATAGGGAGGAAAGGAATGTGGTGTCAATAGCTTCAATGTTACGCTTAGTGATGGTAGCCTTAGGAGGTAGAGATGGGGAAGTCGAGAGAGATAGGTTAAAGGAGAGCAGGTGGTGGTCAGAGAGGGGAAATGGGGAGTTGGAAAAATCAGAAATATCACAGCGGTGAGTGAAGACCAGATCCAGTGAGTTCCCATTCACATGGGAGGGTGAGGAGGTCCACTGGGAGAGACCAAGTGAAGAGGTGAGGTTAAGGAGTTTAGAGGCAGGGGATTGTGTGGGGATGTCAATAGGGATGTTGAAATCAACCTAGGATAATGGAGGGAATGTCAGAAGAGAGGAAGTGAGGAAGCCAGGAAGCAAAGTTGTCGATGAATTTGGAAGCAGTGCCAGGGGGGCGGTAAATGACAGCTACTCTAAGATGGACTGGTTGGAAGAGGCGTATGGCATGGGCCTCAAATGTAGAGAATGTAAGGGATGGTTCTGGTGGTATGAGTTGGTAGGAGTAACTAGAAGGTAAAAGGACTCCAACACCACCCCCATGGCGACCCCCAGGTCGGGGGGTGTGTGTGAATGTGAGGCCCCCAGCAGAGAGAGCAGCAGGAGAAGTAGTGTCAGAGGGCGTAATCCAAGTTTCAGTAATGGCTAGTAGGTGTAGGGAGTTGGAAATGAAAAGGTCATGAGTGGGGACCAGTTTGTTACAAACAGATCTGGCATTCCAGAGGGCACAGGATAGGGGGTATGAGTTTGTGGGAGAGATGTGAATGAGATTATCAGGGTTGCTGTAGCGATGAGGTGAGATTAACTTTGAGGGCAGGGATGATGAGAGAGTAGTGATGGTGCGGGTGCCTGAGCTGGGAGGGGAAACTGCAGGAGGTGGGCAGGGAGGGAGGTCGTTGTGATGTGGATGGGGGTATGGGGAGGTGACAGGGAATGGAGAAAGGGAGCAGGGCTGCATTGTTGGGTAGCAGGACCATGGGGCAGAGGTAAATGAAAGTGGGGTAACAGGAAAGGAGGGGGAAGGAAACAGAGGGATGGAGGGGAGACAGAGGAGGAGGTGTAGGAGACTAGGGTGGAAGGATAAATATACATTATTAGGTAGACACTGAGTGATGTGGGGAGTATAAGAAAGCCTTGACATAGTGTTAAGTAGGTAAATAGGTTGAGGTAAAGTGGAAGTAGGAGAGGAGACTGTAAGGGAATCAGAGCAGAAGAATTGCAGAAATGCAGGTGAGAAAATCAGTGTAGGCTCAATGGGTGTAGGTTTAGTATGAAATGAGTCAAAAGCGTAGATAAAGTGGGTGCAGAAATGTATTTGGGCTGTAAGAAATGAAAGGATTGTGAGAGGGTTAAGAAGCAATGGTAATTCTGTTAGATTTTTAAAGTGTTTGTAGATGAGAAGATGAACTCACAATTGTCCCAAAGAAGATCTTTGTGATCCTGATTATGGATGGAAACCAGATCTTACATATGTTCTTTTCTGTAAATGGGTTGCATAGTGTTCACAGAGTGAAAGTTGGAGGGTGATAAATTTGCATATGCAGCTGATATTGATAAGTAGTTCATCGGTTGTTGTTTGATGTTTTCTTTCAGTTTTTCGTCCAGTTTAAGTCCAGGCTAAGTCCAGGCTTTGATATTAAAATTATATATCTGCTCCCTTTGAGCCTCCTCCCTTAGAGTCCTACACCCTGGATCAATCAGCCAGGCTTAATCAGCCAAGTATACTCTAATATGAACTAACATTAACATGCGTAAGGTATAGGTTCACTGATTAAAACCCCACCCATTGCCCAACAACCACTGGTGGGCAATAAAGCTAAAACAAACAAATAATGATATGGGAGGAGGACATCCCAAATTCCCCAAATATCTAACAATTAAACAGGCTAAATTCTGCACAAAACAATAACTCCAGATTACCTAAGCAAACAGACACTGTAGAGTATAGTATCCTAGATCACTGTGCAACTGCTGAGAGTTGTAGTAATTATTTTGATTACCTAAGCAAACAGACACTGTAGAGTATAGTATCCTAGATCACTGTACAACTGCTGAGAGTTGTAGTAATTATTTTGATTACCTAAGCAAACAGACACTGTAGAGTATAGTATCCTAGATCACTGTGCAACTGCTGAAAGTGTAGTAATTATTTTGATTACCTAAGCAAACAGACACTGTAGAGTATAGTATCCTAGATCACTGTGCAACTTCTGAGAGTTGTAGTAATTATTTTGATTACCTAAGCAAACAGACACTGTAGAGTATAGTATCCTAGATCACTGTGCAACTGCTGAGAGTTGTAGTAATTATTTTGATTACCTGTAGGTGAGAGAATAAGATGTTAGGAGGAGATCACAGTCCTTTGCCTACTGTATTAAGTCCAGGCTAAGTCCAGGCTTTGAAATTAAAATTATATATCTGTTCCCTTTGAGCCTCCTCCCTTAGAGTCCTACACCCTGGATCAATCAGCCAGGCTTAATCAGCCAAGTATACTCTAAATGACGATTTGTGAACGATGCTGAAGAACTCTGAATGAAGAAACTAATGATGATTTGTGAACGATGTTAAAGAACTCTGAATGAAGAAAGGAAATGATTTGAGAGCGATGTTGAAGAACTGTGAATGAAGAAATTAAATGATGATTTGAGAGCGATGTTGAAGACCTCTGAATGAAGAAAGGAAATGATGATTTGAGAGCGATGCTGAAGAACTCTGAATGCTGGAGACTGGGAACACACTTGTAACCCTGGAGACTGGGAACACACTTGTAACACTGGAGTTTAGGAGCACACTTGCAATGCTGGAGACTGGGAACACACTTGCAATGCTAGAGACTGGGAACACACTTGTAATGCTGGAGATTAGGAACACAGAGGGATTGAGAACACTCCTTACTGAAGCAGCAGCATAATCCTGGGTTAGCTGTATAGAGACAATACTCAGGCGCTGGAGCTTTGCCCAGCGCCTCCTTTTGAACTGTCCGCCCTGCAACCGATTGGTGGGGGGAGTCTGGATCGCCATTGGCTCGTCCCACTCATGTGGACATCAGGCACAATGGCGGCGCCCATGCCACGGAGAGACGCCGGCCGCCGGAGCCTGCCGAGGGGACTGCGCCAGAAAGACTGAACCCGGCGGAGAGGTAAGCGCTGCAGCCGCCGCTTACCGACGGTGACAACCTGCCATGTTAAATGGCGTGAGCCTCTCTTTTTTTTTTACATAAGATGCAGGAGACATGAACATTTGATCACACCCATGTGTAGAAAATGTGATAGTTCATGTAATGTTTTAGTCATTCAATGATAAAAATACTTTAAATAGTGCGCAGCTACACTCTCTGTATGAGTGAATATCCACAACCACTGAAAATAGCATAAGTAATAGAAGAATAGCACAAATTGATTCAGCGCACTCAAAGTTCACATGCAACAATAATACCACTTGATCACAAACAGGTAAAACCTAAAAGAATCACTCTGGCGAATGGTGATCTTGGGTAATTTTACATGCAGCTTTACAGCTGGTGATCCAAATGCCTCTTCAGCATCCAGTATGCTATTTCTGAAAAAGACAAGTGTTTCTCTTGCCACACAAACTCAACATTAATTAAGGGTCAGAGAGACACAAAATTCAAGAGACAAATAGTGCAGTAGTCCTTGAAAATTAGACAATTTTAATGCAAAGTTGAACTTACAATAGTAAGAAAATGATAAGCATGGCTGATCATCCAATTAGGCAAACAGCTTCAAATCCATACTTCGTCTAATATTCTCTGTAGAACCATGAGCAGACCTGTGAGGATATAAACCTCTCTTTCCCTGTTCACTCAACAGTGTGAAAGGGTTGGAGAGGCATGAAAGAAGAGACAGAATAGTGCAGTAGTTTATAAAAACTTTGCAGATGCTTTAGTCCAGACACAGCAAACTTTCTTGCCACAGCTCGCATTGATGTGCCATCCTGGATGAGCTGCACTACCTGAGCCACTTGTGTGGGTTGTAGGGAGGTCATACAGGCACGTGGAGGCCACACACACTACTGAGCCTCATTTTGAATTGTTTTAAGGACATTACATCAAAGTTAGATCAGCCTGTAGTGTGTTTTTCCACTTTAATTTTGAGGGTGACTCCAAATCCAGACCCTCCATGGGTTAATAAATTTGATTTCCATTGATAATTTTTGTGTGATATTGTTGTCAGCACATTCAACTATGTAAAGAACAAAGTATTTAATAAGAATATTTCATTCATTCAGATCTAGGATGTGTTATTTTAGTGTTCCCTTTATTTTTTTGAGCAGTGTATAATGGAGGTCATTCCGAGTTGTTCGCTCGCAAGGCGATTTTAGCAGAGTTGCTCACGCTAAGCCGCCGCCTACTGGGAGTGAATCTTAGCATCTTAAAATTGCGAACGAAGTAATCGCAATATTGCGAATATTACACACCTCGTAGCAGTTTCTGAGTAGCTTCAGACTTACTCGGCATCTGCGATCAGTTCAGTGCTTGTCGTTCCTGGTTTGACGTCACAAACACACCCAGCGTTCGCCCAGACACTCCTCCGTTTCTCCGGCCACTCCTGCGTTTTTTCCGGAAACGGTAGCGGTTTTTCCCACACGCCCATAAAACGGCCTGTTTCCGCCCAGTAACACCCATTTCCTGTCAATCACATTACGATCGCCAGACCGATGAAAAAGCCGTGAGTAAAATTACTAAGTGCATAGCAAATTTACTTGGCGCAGTCGCAGTGCGGACATTGCGCATGCGCATTAAGCGGAAAATCGCTGCGATGCGAAGATTTTTACCGAGCGAACAACTCGGAATGAGGGCCAATATTCATTGCTCCCCCCACACTCATTTCCATAGCACAGGGAGATTTTCTCTGATGACCACAGATGATCACCAGAAAATAACTGCTAGGGGACATGATCATTTGAAATAGGATACTTCCCTCTTTCCAGTGTAGGTACTCCCATGTGTGTAGGTGCCATAATGGAAATGATAGGGCATATATAGTTTCCCCCCGCCCCCCACCCACCCCCACGCACACACATCTCTAAAAAAAAAACAATACAATACTGTACCTACTAAGGGGCTGTTTCAGTTGAAAGATGGGACTCCCCTGTCTCGAATATAGGAGTTATGACCTAGTTATCAGCACGACCACGAAACAATACTTTCTATTGTGGCACATATTTTGAAAGAGGCTATTCACATCTTTCAAACAAGTGTTCCCTCATATATCTAGCTGCCACAGTTGTAAGATAAGTACATTTCATGCTGACCCCTACTCTCCCATTTCATACATTACATTTGTTTTAATTTGCTGATGCATGTGGAAAGATGTCACACTCCCAGTATAACCAATTGGCTTAATGTTAATTTTCATGTGGCCCTTGTCCCACATTGATAGTCACTATAAAGCCGCATGTTTGTGTGTTGTATGATGTGAAGAGATCATTTTGCCTGTTCCCATGGGTTCTGTTCAGACTGACGTGCAGATGGGTTGTTATTGGGTTTAAGTATTGCTGACTGCATACAAAGGTGGTTCTCATAACAAATATGTGGCCTTGAGAACAGGTAAATATATGTTTTTTGTGTTATTAGTTACTTATAATAATAAATACAGCAATACTGCCCCTTACTTCTAATAAAATAAAGCATCAATGAATGGATGTTATATACTGTAGTTTGTGTACATTCCTGGGGAAACACCAACCCTAATCTCCTGGGGGATAAATAGTGATGTGTGACACATCTTGGCCTCTGGAGCTGATATAGATATGAATGTGTCCAGTGTTCAACTTCTTCAGTCTGGGTTGTTTATTTCAGAGAGAAGGAGGCCGCTAGGGATCACTGAAGTCTAAACATTAGTAAAGTATATCCTCATGATCTTTATCTGAATATATATATTCTGTAATACATTGTTAAAAAAAATTATTGCTTTTCAATAAACTGCTGTTCTCTTATATTACATTATGACAATGTTGTGCTGCGTAATTTATTCAATTACACTATATTATCAAGGACAGTATGTATGAACCCAATACTGACATTCTGAAAAGATTACACCCAGGATGGTGTCCTGTGATGGCCTTGACTCCACACTGAAAATCATTATTGGTAGGGAGGGTAAGTAGTTTGCTGTGAACAAGTTGGAGTCTTCCACTGCAGTCAAGATGTATATGCAGGGGACTAGTCCTACTTGCCCTCTGCAGCGAAGGTGAGTTACCAATTGTTGTCAAGTCATCATTATCTGTTTTCCATAATCAGTGGAACCAGGGGGGGGGGGGGGGGGGGAGTGGGTACTCTTTATCCGGGCCTGGGCCTGTTGGACGTGCCTGGGGAGATGCTCCCAGCCCCCAGGTCCCTGCTGCCCCACCCTTCCCTATTGCAGACAGAGGCAATGGGGGGAAGACAGGACACTGCTGCACACACACTGCTGTGTGCTGTGCTGGGGATACAGGCAGCTGCAGAGGCAGTGGCATCCCTCTCCCCACATGATGGGAGGTTGGGTGGGTGATAGCACCTGCAACCTCCCCCCTCCCCAGCACCCACCCTGTTGCCCTCTGCTCCTCACCTGGTGCCTCCCCCGTGTAGCGCAGAGACTTAAAAAAAAAATCCTTCCATCATTGGCCACGTCCCCCCTCCGAGTACCTGGGCCCAGCCCAGCTGTCACCACCCCGTCCATAATTAGTTCATAGTAGCAATGATGCTGCTTTAAACAATAGCAATCCATGTGTAACAATGACAGTTGTGGTCCCAGGGTCATTAGTGGTGAAATTACTAGGCTACTATTCCATTATGCAAGACATTAGTGAAAACTAGTGATTATATACTATAACAAAGTGAAATGTATAATATCATTTCCACTGGGGCAATTCAAGTGTTTTATGACATTTTTTATTTTAAGGAGTATGATAAAATTATGTTTTGTTTTTGTCAAAAGCCTTATTGAAAAGGTGCTACAACGGAAACCTGATAATAAGAGTGGGTGTAGGGCAAGATCCATCTCCCTAGTTCATCATACACATTCTATTTTTACACTAAGGGTATTTACATTTTATTTTTGAATATTATTGCCCAATGTTCGTTTTTTATTGTTCAATTACGATACACTTAGATGAAGAAACCATGAGTCTGTGAATTATAACAGCACTGTAAGAATTTATATACATTATTGCATCTTTCTTAAACTATCTCTATTTTTACAATTTCCAAGTTAAATTAGTGCCACTTAGTTTGATTTTTTCCTCTCTCACTGCTTTCTTGATTCTCTTCAGGTGGATTTCTACGTATAACATTCCACTGAAACTGTCCATGCAAAGAGCTAGAGGTCTTCCTACAGCAAAGTCTAAGGGTTCTTCTCTATAGTAATCCTACTGGACCACTCTGCTGGTTTTGACACCACTGATTATTTTTTCTCCCTCATACCCTCCGCTCTGTTGGCCTATTTCCTCCTTCACTACCGGCCTTTCTATTTTTTGAAACATGCTCTCCTTCCACAATCTGTTTGGGTAGCTTATTCAACCTCCAATACCTCCAGTCCCACATCCATGTTGATAACGAAACAAAAATGACAAGTAGCTGGTCAGGATGGACTACATTTTATTGTTATTGCTTTTAAATGCTGAACTGTGTGTTGTGTAAAATAATATCTAATTCACAAAGTTCATCATCTGTACATCCTCATCATTCAAATGTACAAACTGTATTGAAATTCTGCCTGTAGATTAAGTCTGTCATCTGTATATAGTGTTTTTTGCTTTTTTTTAAGCCAGGCTTCATTGCCCATGTTATGTCCACCAGATGTCTGCCTTTAATCTTTTTCTCTTTTCAAGAAACTCTTATGAATACTGGTAATTGCAGTTATTCCAGGAAAATAACATCATCACTGTGATTTGTAACCTTTATTGTACTCCATGCATACAAGCTATTCGTAAGTGGGTCATTATTTGAAATTGGGCATATTTGCTTGTCAACCCACTGAAGGTATAGAAATTATTATACTGTTTACAAGAGAAATAAAAATTCTTGCTGTTACTATAATATATAGTAAACACACAAAACTGGTGTTAGGCTAAATGTTTTCATTACAACATTCTCATGATGAAATAAATATAACAATTTATATGCTTCATTTATAAAGTGTCTCGAAAAAATATGCATGTGTTCCAAATTAAAAAAAACAAAGTCTATGAAATACACCATTCATATAATTTAAAAAATAATAAAGTAACTTTCAATAACTTTAATACCCATTTTCATAAATTAAAAGAAAAAATGTCAATTTTCTACATTTTACAGCTTTCAAAATATAAAATAAGAAAAAACTTAACTCCAGTCAGAAACTTGTGGGGTTACCTTTTTATTTAAATGTCAGCTTTCAAGAATTTGTATCCCTTTAGCACATTAATAGTAGAATGATACCTTTTTATTTTCAACACTTCTTTTATACAGTAGATGACATGGATCATAAGGATCTTCCAGAGTTCTAGAAAATCTGCTTGTACCCCTTCTGTTCGAAGTTGAAGAGATAGTAAGATATTCTTAGAATGAGCAGGGGTTTATGCACATTATCAGGTGCTTAAGTTCATACCAGGTGCCTGGAGGTGAAACAGATGTAGGTGCCCTACAGCACATGTGCAGAAGCAAAGCAAGCCTTATTCCCCTGTGCTTCTGCAGCTCCAGCCCCCCCAGTGTCGCTCCAGCCAACCCTCTTCTGTCTTTCCTGCCAGCCAACTTCTGTTTCTCCAGCCCCTTCTGTCTCTTCAGCCAGCAACCTTCTGGCTTAACAGACAGCTCTCTTCTGTTTCTGCAGCCAGCCCTCTCCTGTATCTACAGCTAGCCAACTTCTGTCTTTCTAGCATCCCCCCCCAGTGTCTCTTCAGCTATCCCATTTCTGACTCTGGCCCCACAGTGTCTCCCAAGCCAACCCCCTTCAGTCTCCAGCCCTGAAGTGTCTCTCCAGCTCCATCCCCCACATCCATCCATCCATCCTCAGCACACAGACGCTTACCTTGTGTCTCTTCTGGCTGCCTCTGGTCCTCTTCACATGATGGCTTCCATCTGCCATCTGTGTGGCACACAATGTGACGTCATGACATCATGTGCACTGTGTCACAAAAAATATATGTACAGTATATATGTATATGTACCAGACTCTGGCAGCCACCAGCAAGTGGCAGTGGCTTCCCACAGCCTACAGATAGTATTGGGAATTGAAGTGTAGATATCTGAGACTTGGTTATACAATATAGTAAATAAATGGAGATCTCAGAAGAAGAGGTGTTATTCATTGTTATAAGCATAGAGGTTGTAATGAATTCAGAATAAGCATATTAGTTCATGAGGAAAAGAGGTGTACAATGATAAAAGAAGAGGGGTGAGAAAACAGCCTTGCAGGTAACCAACAGACAGTGAGCGAGGACACTCCAGAGGTAGAGATACTGAATGAGTGGTTTGATAGATAGGGACTGAATGAGGAAAAAAAGTGTAATGGTTAATTGATTCATGCTGGAAACTAGAAATAATATTTAGAAACACTCAGATATGCAGTTATAGGTAATACAGTACTACCCAACATTTTTTTTGCTCTGTCAAGTTCAATAATCAGTATACAAAACAGTTGCCAAACTGGATAAAGAGTCTCTTTATTTGGTAGTCATGCTAAATTAATTACTTCAGATTCAAGATAGTCTGGGTCTTTGAGCAACAAACAATTCTATGTAGCTGTACAAATGGTTCATTGTAATTGGTCAGAATTTATAAGACTATGTGTGATAAATTGCAGTTTCTGCACAATATACTGTAGGTGATCTTAAAGTTCCTCAAAGATTCAGTTGATTGGGTTCCTTGGTAGCCACAAGTCACAGTAATTGCTTATGGAGAATTTTAATCTAATCAACCTATCAGTGCATGGCCATGGTGCAAGTAGGAAAAAAATCTTAGTGCTACTGTGTGCCGTACATGCCAAAAATGGTTGTGACCACATGCCACATGGGGCGTGGCCAATGAAAATGGGGGCGTGATACACATATGACCCCAATAGTGCAGTGTCAGATACACATATGCCTCCAATAGTGCCAGATACAAATATGCCTCAATAGTGCCAAATACAAATATGCCCCCACAGTGCTAGATACACATATGTCTGCACAGTGCCAGATATGCTTGCACAATGCCAGATACACACATGCCCCACAGTGCCAGATACCCATATGTCTGCACAGTGCCAGATACACATATGTCCCTATAGTGCCAGATATGCCTGCACAGTGCCAGATACACATATGCCCCCACAGTGCCAGATACACATATGCCATCACAGTGCCAGATACACATATGCCCCCACAGTGCCAGATATGTGACTATGGTGCCAGATATGCCCCCACAGTGCCATATATGCCCCCATGTTGCCAGATACACATGCTACCACAGTGCCACATATGCCCCCACAGTGCCACATATGCCCCCATGGTGTCAGATATACCACCATGGTGCCAGATATGCTGCCAGATATGCCATCACGGTGCCAGATATGCTGCCATGGTACCAGATACACATGCCTCCCACAGTGCCAGATATGCCCCCACGTTACCAGATACACATGTCCGCCACAGTGCCAGATATGCCCTCACGTTGCCAGATATGCCCCCATATTGCCAAATACAGATGCCCCCACAGTGCCAGATATGCCCCCAGCAGTGCAACTGACAATTGTTGCTGCTGCTGTCTGGCGCCAGCTGTGCAGTGTGACTGTCGGGGAGAGGAGAGCGCAGCATGCACCTCTCTTGCCCCTCTCCTGCCCTCAGTCTGGTCTCCTCTCCTTCAGCATTGGCATCCTGTATCTTAGATCTGGCACTAGTCCGTGAGCCAATCAGAGCCTGCAATCCAGCGGCAGCAGCTCCTGATTGGCTGCTGGTCCGCGAGCTCTGATTGGCTCACAAACCAGTGTTTGCGTGTAATACACGTCGACACCGGACTCCGGAGGAGGAGAGACCGCCGGTCACTGGAGTCTGGACTGACTGGGCAGGCAGGAGAGGTGCATGCTGTGCTCTCCTCTCTCCAATATGATGTCTGCAAGGTGGTGACCCGGCAGTACTGCGTACCGGCTGGGAAATTCTTACCGGTATGCAGTACCACCCCATACCGCCACACTTGCAGCGAACCCACTTGGTGACATTCAAGAATTATAAAAACATTAAAACATACCATATAAATATCTTACACAATATGTACTCTACATGCAACCACATCAATGACAGTGAATGTCAAATGGGATTAACCATTATGTTTATGATGTGCTGCACTTTGCTCTTGCTACATAACTTTCCCTTCTTAAATCTGTTCAGAGTTCAGTTGTCCTGATGTTGGGAAATCAGTGACGATTATGCACGGTGGAGTGCATCCCACTCCTCTTGACAAGAGAGGTACTGACATTTCCCCTATCTGGCTTAACACTGCTTAAAAAAAACCTCAATGCATCAGTTTGCACTTTGAACTGCCATGTGAAGTAAGGGCCAGCTAAAACTGGAGCCAGTGACAAGGTAGTCTTTAACTGGCTAAAGGCTGCTCACAGGCCAGGTAACAGGTCTTCTGATGAGCATAACATTTTGGCTGTCAATTCAGTAAGGGGTATGGTGATCACCAGGGTTGGACCGACCCACAGTGGTACAGAGGAAACCCTCGGTAGGCCCCACTTGGGTCCTCCCACTCACCCTTATGTTGGTTATTAAAAAGGACATGCACACTTTAACAAACCAAGCAGTTCAGCGACAGGGACTGCCACTTTTGTGATTGAAATGCTTGCTTTGTTTGGGCCCCCACATAACAAGCTACCAATCAGCTAAAGGTAACAGCTCTACAGTGACAAGATGTCATTGTCATTGCCATCCTCATCAGTGTGTACATCATCCTCACACAATATTAATTCATCCCCACTGGAATCCACCATTACAGAAGTCTCTGTACTTTGACATAATTGCCAGAAAAGGTCTTCTGCATGGAAATTTCAGTTTATTTTGATGAACATCATATTTTCCACATTTTGAGGAAGTCACCTCCTATGCTGTTTGCTCACAAGGTTCACGGCTGTGCTGAAACTCTCTCCAAGGCCCTCATTCCGAGTTGATCGGTCGCAAGGCGAATTTAGCAGAGTTACACACGCTAAGCCGCCGCCTACTGGGAGTGAATCTTAGCTTCTTAAAATTGCGACCGATGTATTCGCAATATTGCGATTACTAACTACTTAGCAGTTTCAGAGTAGCTCCAGACTTACTCTGCCTGTGCGATCAGTTCAGTGCTTGTCGTTCCTGGTTGACGTCACAAACACACCCAGCGTTCGCCCAGGCACTCCCACCGTTTCCCCGGCCACTCCTGCGTTTTTTCCGGAAACGGTAGCGTTTTCAGCCACACGCCCCTGAAACGCCGTGTTTCCGCCCAGTAACACCCATTTCCTGTCAATCACATTACGTTCGCCGGAGCGAAGAAAAAGCCGTGAGTAAAAATACTTTCTTCATAGTAAAGTTACTTGGCGCAGTCGCAGTGCGAACATTGCGCATGCGTACTAAGCGGATTTTCACTGCGATGCGATGAAAAATACCGAGCGAACAACTCGGAATGAGGGCCCAAATACACACTGGATTGTGGTGAGCTTAATCAATGCAAACTCAGTTTGTACAAGGTCCTCAACATTTCCTTTTTTTCCTTCCAGTACTTGAAGGGACTCTGTGACATGGCTATTGTATGGTGTAATGAAAATAATTTGCCACCATTCTTTGAATGGTGATCGTATCAAATGGAGTTATGGTAGAGGTGTCACCAATGTTTGGCAATTCGTTTAGACCTGACTAGGTGTCAAAATGTTGTGTTGCCTTATCTGCATCACCACTGGGTCTTTTGGGAAAGCTGAGTTTTTTTCTGGTTGTTGCTGAAGAAACTGAAGAGACATCATAGTGCCATGTATCATTTGAGCTGCCTACTTGCTCACCAGTAGCTCTCTGCATCCCTTAAGATCTGAGTCAGTTAGAAAGAAATACACAGTGTAAGACCTAAACATATGATCAACTATGGTTGCTAAAATGTAGTGAACAGATTTCAGGGTATTAGCAACCCATGGATCTTGGCAAAGCAAATAAAGGACTTAATCTACAAGTCTGGGATACTTTGCTTATTCGCTTTGTTTGATCTCCTCCTTCAATTTCTCCAGCTAATTTTCCATTAGCCTAATTAGCAGAATTACCTTACTGAAACTAGCCATGTCAGAACACACTTCACAGGTGGCTACTTCAAAAGGTTTGAGCACCTTGCACAAAACAGAAACTCTCCACTGCACTGGGCTAAGGTACATTCCCCCTCCAGAATCGGTATGGTATCCCACCGCACAGGATGCTGATGGTCAGTATACCAACAACGGCATCCCGAGTGGTGGAATGCCAGCAGGGGGGCAAGTGCAACAAAGCCCCCCTGTTTCAATCCTGATGAAGAGTGTAAGTAAAAATTCTGAAACATTGAGTACTAACTTGGGTTCTATTGCTTCATTTCAAAAGACGTTTGAGTGCCACCCAATATACACTACATTGGTTCCGTTCTCTGGATTGAGTGCCTATTTCAGACCTGATCACCACAGATAATTTTTCCTCTAATGAGCAAAACCATGTGCACTGCAGGTGGGGCAGATATAACATGTGCAGAGAGAATTAGATATGGGTGGGTTATTTTGTTTCTGTGCAGGGTAAATACTGGCTGCTTTATTTTTACACTGCAATTGAAATTTCAGTTTGAACACACCCCACCCAAATCTAACTCTCTCTGCACATGTTATATCTACCCCACCTGCACGGCACATGGTTTTGCCCATTAGAGAACAATTTTGCTGCTGCAATCAGGTCTGAATTAGGCCCTGAGTTTGGTAAACGGGAGTGCATCGGAGCGAATAAACACAAAGGACACAGAGTGCTGGCCATTGGAAGCATTATATATATATTTTTTAAACTTGCAACTCGGTTCAAACTGCATGGATCACAAGGCTTATACAGTAGATGCAAGTGAACAAAGTGCACCAACCGGTACAAAAAATATATATATATGGTTTGTGGCTGTTTTACCGGCGGCCGGGATCCCGGTGGTCAGCATCCCGATGCAGGGATGCCAGTGGCAAGGGGCTCGCCATAGGTTCTATTCCCACTCTATGGGTGTCATGGACATCTACAAGTGGGAATAGTGCCTGCATAGATCAAACTGCATAGATACAGGGCTTATAGATGCACGTGAACATTGGAGGTAATTCAGATCTGATCGCTGGGCTGCGTTTTTTGCTGTCCTGTTATCAGATAGTTCCCGCCTACAGCGGGAGTGTATTTTCGCCATGCAAGTGTGCAATGCTATGTGTATGTTGAGCTGCTAAAATTCTGTGTGTGCAGTCTCTGCACAGTCCAGGACTTACTCTTCCAGTGCGATAGAAACAGGCTGCTCGGGGCCGCAGCTGACGTCAGACACCCTCCCTGAAAACGCTTGGGCACGCCTGCATTTTTCCAAACACTGCCAGTAAACGGTCAGTTACCACCCACAAATGGCTTCCTCCTGTCAATTACCTTGTGAACGCCCATGCAAATGGATTTTTTTCGCACCATCCCGTCACTGACCGGCGATACCCGTTGTTGCCCAATACGCATGCACATTGCGCTGTTATGACCTGATCACCCGCTGTGCGAAAATGCACCGCAGCGATCAGATCTGAATGACCCCCATAGTGCACTAGAGTAAAGCGCACCAACCAGTACAAACAATAGATATATACAGTACTGTGCAAAAGTTTTAGGCAGGTATAGAAAAAATGCTGCAAAGAATGCATTCAAAAATAGCAGTGTTAATAGTTTATTTTTTATCATTTAACAAAATGCAAAGTGAATGAACAGAAGTGATATTGTAATGAAATCAATATTTCAATATCTAAATCAAATCACCCTTTGCCTTTAAAAGAGCATACCTTTTTCTATGTATACTTGCACACAGTTAATGAAGGAACTCGGCAGGGAGGTTGTTTTAAACATCTTGGAGAACTAACCACAGATCTTCTGTGGATGTAGGCTTGCTCAAATCCTTCTGTCTCTTCATGTAATCCCAGACAGACTCAATAATCTTGAGATCAGGGCTTGTTGGGGGCAAGATCATCACCTCTGGCTGTATGTTTGGTGTCACTGTGGTAAGTGACACCTCTGTCTGCATAAACCAGTTTCTGGCTGGATCTGTCTGGATCTTTGCATTTTCCTGCATTGTGTTGCATTGACCGTGTTGTCTTACATCTTACTGTTCTACCCATTTAACAAACCAATCCCTGGTTAAGTTATCCATCATGTGTACTGACCTTCATCACACAGCACTGACTACTATCAACATAGGTTTTGCCAATAAAGATGGTTACAGGGAAAAAGGGGGTCAGTGTCTAGGGCCTAATGATGGCTAAAATCCCTGTTGTCTGAGTGGCTATTTTTATATATATATATATATATATATATATAGGATTGTGTTTATCCGGCACTCTGGATGATGAATAAAGTAATTGTGCCCGGGTGCCCTCCTAATGGTGCATACAAACGAAGAAATCCTTCCCAAAGACCGATACAATACCGGGTGGAAGAAAAGCAGGCGGCACTCCAAGGACTTTCAAAACAAGCTTTGTATTAAAGAGTTACAGCTATTGCACAATGCTGTATGTTATTGCACTGGGCACCGGGACCAGCTGTTCATAAGCGTGGAGTGCCGGCTGATGTTGGATGTTGGAGTATTGTGTATATATGTTATGCACACCAGTGCCTGCAGGAATGTACTGGTGTTTGAACTGTTATACACACCAGTGCCTGCAGGAGTGTACTGGTGTCTGAACAGAGAGGGATGCAAAACAAATGAACTCACAGACAGACTGGGAAATATGACATAACGTACACAGAAGGTGATAGGGTAACAAAACCAACACAGAGTGAACAGAGAAGCCCAGAGGCTAAGAAACTGGGTGTCTCCCTAGTATTAGAAATGCTCAGATGGAAAAAGCAAGATGTTGTGTTTTAATACGTAGAGTACCCGAAATGCTGTTGCTAAGGGCAACAGCAAAACCCGAAAGGGTTACCAACGGGTGTGGCAGTAAACTCCTTGGTCAGAGACACACGTCAAAACATGGCACGGCACTCACAGGGACTCGTCTCCAACAGGTGTTTTATTTAAGGTGTATAAACCTTTATACACCTTAAATAAAACACCTGTTGGAGATGAGTCCCTGCGAGTGCCATGCCGTGTTTGGACGTGTATATATATATATATATATATATAATATAGGAAAGAAATAGCAGCACTCAGAGACTGTTGAAATCAAAGATGTATTCCACACAAATAGAACCAACGTTTCGGGGTGCTTACGCCCCCTTTGTCAAGGTGAACAGTGAAATGGCAAGACAGTTTATATACCTTAAATACCAAAGAAAACCCGCCGTGTTACCAGCACCCGCCCGGCCACGCGTGTCCCGGCGTCTCCTCCGTCTCTCTGCTGATGACGTCATCAGGTCGCGTCTGGTCGTCATGACAACTCCTGACGCTGAATGGCCGGGCTGCGGTGCTGTGTATTAAAAATACAAGAGTGAACACAATTTACAGGCCCCCAACACAAATGAAAATAGACAAACATATTTAATAAGCTGATATACAGTTGCTGAGTTGATTGCTGGAGAATAAATCTGGCCTCAGGGGATGGTATTTGGTCCAGGGGCTGTCGGGGTTTGTAACTAACCAGACTGTGTTATATATATATATATATATAAAAATGCAAAGTCGGGCGGCACTCACGGCGTGAAAAGAAAGACAGACAAGCAGGTCTGATATTCTATCAACGTTTCAATGTCATTACGGCATTTTCGTCAGGATAAAAAGTTACAGTGTTACTCACCAATTTATCTCCGTCTGATGATCCATGGCGCCTCCGGCCAGTCGCGTCCCGCTCCGTCCAAATGATGACGTCATAACGAGGCGCCGGTTGTGGCGTCACGGAGCACCCGGACCGGAGCACACAAAAAAATCCCAAGTGCAGTGTGATCTAACAAAACAAACAATAAACAATGAACAAACTTATCCACAAGATATAGCATAGGTCAAAATATAACACTAATTGGCAGACACTCTAAGTGTGTCAACTTTGAGCTGAAACAATGTAGTTATCCATGAACAAATGGAAACAGTGTGACCCATGTTAATAACAAAGAATGTTGCATAGACTATACTGAATAATAGACATTTGATGCTGGTATTAAAATGCCAGATATTAAAACTAGTTTGATTCCTTAGAACCTGTTAACAAATAGAGCAGAAAGAGTAACTGGTCAGTTATAGAAATGCTGACAAGCCCGCCTGTTCATTTAGTCCCCTAGTGGACAGCGTATCAAGGGTATATATCCATTTGGCTTCTGCTCTAAGTAACCTTTGTGCTCGATCACCCCCACGTTTAAATGGGGGGATATGATCAATTATACGGTGTCGAAGGGCTGCCACTGAATGTTTAGCCTGCATGAAGTGCCTAGCAACAGGTTGGTCACTTCTACCTGCAGAGATTGTCGATCTGATGGAGGCTCGATGTCCTGCCATCCGTTCTTTAAACATACAATCTGTTTTCCCCACGTAGTGAAGACCACAGGGGCAACTGAGTAAGTAGACGACAAATCTTGTGGTGCAAGTGACACGATGTTTTATCTTGAATTTTTTACCCGTGAAGGGGTGATGAAAAGAATCACCGGTTAGCATATGGCTGCACGTAGTGCAGCCTAAGCATTTGAAACAACCCGGACAGGAGGATTTAAGAAAAGTGGTGATGTTACTTTTTTTGGGAGTACTCTCAACGTTGGTTTTGACTAGAAAGTCACGAATATTCTTGCCTCTGCGATAAGCTGGCATAATTCGTGTATTGGGTTGAATGCCACTTTTTTTATCTGTTTGTATGATAGGCCAGAATTTCTTAGTTATTTTACTGATTTCGGGACTCTGGGTATTAAATTGATTAACCCATATTAGTCTGTCTGAGCTTGCGGTTTTTTTGATGGAATTTAATGTGCTACTTCTCGGTATCTTGAGTACTTTTTCTTTAATGGTTGTTAGATCTGATTGGCAGTAGCCCCTTTGGATAAATTTGGCTATCATAACATCACATTCTGCCTCTAATTGAGTTTCATCGCTGATGATACGCTTAAGGCGCAGCATCTGCGAATAAGGGAGACCCTTACGTAAGGAAATAGGGTGATGACTAGACGCTAATAAGATGTTGTTTCTGTCCGTGCTCTTAGTGAATAAAGCTGTATCAATTTTATCATCACGTAATGTAATCTGTACATCCAAAAAACGGATAGTTTTATCGTGTATAGTATACGTGAATTTTACAGGGGAATCAGATAAGTTGTGTGTATCAAGTAGAGATTCTAAAATTTGGACCTAATATCGACTTATTTTTAAGTTTGCTTCAACTAACTTTACAAAGAAATTATTTTTTATTTAACAACAATTTTTATTTACAGCAGTCGGGCTGCTCCATGGGAAGCAACGTCTCGCCCTCATTCGCTAACAGCTTCATGCTGCGGATTGAGGACGAGCTGTTCCTGTCCAATGAAGCAGCCAAACCTTATGTATTGTTATATTTACGCTTCATTGATGATTTGTTATTATTTTGGACAGGACCACGCTACCTGTTAGAATCTCTACTTGATACACACAACTTATCTGATGCCCCTGTAAAATTCACGTATACTATACACGATAAAACTATCAGTTTTTTGGATGTACAGATTACATTACGTGATGATAAAATTGATACAGCTTTATTCACTAAGAGCACGGACAGAAACAACATCTTATTAGCGTCTAGTCATCACCCTATTTCCTTACGTAAGGGTCTCCCTTATTCGCAGATGCTGCGCCTTAAGCGTATCATCAGCGATGAAACTCAATTAGAGGCAGAATGTGATGTTATGATAGCCAAATTTATCCAAAGGGGCTACTGCCAATCAGATCTAACAACCATTAAAGAAAAAGTACTCAAGATACCGAGAAGTAGCACATTAAATTCCATCAAAAAAACCGCAAGCTCAGACAGACTAATATGGGTTAATCAATTTAATACCCAGAGTCCCGAAATCAGTAAAATAACTAAGAAATTCTGGCCTATCATACAAACAGATAAAAAAAGTGGCATTCAACCCAATACACGAATTATGCCAGCTTATCGCAGAGGCAAGAATATTCGTGACTTTCTAGTCAAAACCAACGTTGAGAGTACTCCCAAAAAAAGTAACATCACCACTTTTCTTAAATCCTCCTGTCCGGGTTGTTTCAAATGCTTAGGCTGCACTACGTGCAGCCATATGCTAACCGGTGATTCTTTTCATCACCCCTTCACGGGTAAAAAATTCAAGATAAAACATCGTGTCACTTGCACCACAAGATTTGTCGTCTACTTACTCAGTTGCCCCTGTGGTCTTCACTACGTGGGGAAAACAGATTGTATGTTTAAAGAACGGATGGCAGGACATCGAGCCTCCATCAGAGCGGCAATCTCTGCAGGTAGAAGTGACCAACCTGTTGCTAGGCACTTCATGCAGGCTAAACATTCAGTGGCAGCCCTTCGACACCGTATAATTGATCATATCCCCCCATTTAAACGTGGGGGTGATCGAGCACAAAGGTTACTTAGAGCAGAAGCCAAATGGATATATACCCTTGATACGCTGTCCCCTAGGGGACTAAATGAACAGGCGGGCTTGTCAGCATTTCTATAACTGACCAGTTACTCTTTCTGCTCTATTTGTTAACAGGTTCTAAGGAATCAAACTAGTTTTAATATCTGGCATTTTAATACCAGCATCAAATGTCTATTATTCAGTATAGTCTATGCAACATTCTTTGTTATTAACATGGGTCACACTGTTTCCATTTGTTCATGGACAACTACATTGTTTCAGCTCAAAGTTGACACACTTAGAGTGTCTGCCAATTAGTGTTATATTTTGACCTATGCTATATCTTGTGGATAAGTTTGTTCATTGTTTATTGTTTGTTTTGTTAGATCACACTGCACTTGGGATTTTTTTGTGTGCTCCGGTCCGGGTGCTCCGTGACGCCACAGCCGGCGCCTCGTTATGACGTCATCATTTGGACGGAGCGGGACGCGACTGGCCGGAGGCGCCATGGATCATCAGACGGAGATAAATTGGTGAGTAACACTGTAACTTTTTATCCTGACGAAAATGCCGTAATGACATTGAAACGTTGATAGAATATCAGACCTGCTTGTCAGTCTTTCTTTTCACGCCGTGAGTGCCGCCCGACTTTGCATTTTTACATTGGACACAGCGCATGCTGTTACCAGGGAGGGCACCGGCTTATTCATTGTTATATCAACCTTTGGACATTGTGAGTGCCGTGGACTCTTTGTACTTATATATATATATATATACAGGAGCCCCACTGGTAGGGTTGTTATATTGCTTTAATCAGGGATGCATGTGAAAAACACAGTTTCCATGGCTGGCTGACTTCAAGTCTGCATTTCACCTGATTTTAATAAGCCACAGTACTGTACTTGTGTAGTTCATTTGTGTTCCTGGCTAAAGGCATAATATAGCAAGCCTACCCACTAGGGTCTTACCTTACCTGGCAGACCATGGTAGGCATATGTAACCTCTACATGGGCCCTTCTCCACAGGGGTCAGCATTGCTCCACTTTGTTGGCTTGACTGGCAAACGCTTTATCTGTGACAGTAGGTAAGTGGCTAATCAAATCCAGCCTCATATGTGCAGAGAAAAAATTCTACAGAGGTGCACTATGCAAAAAAACAGGAAATAGCGTTCCTTTTATTAAATAAATGTTCCACGTTTTCTTTTTGGCTTCTGTCAAATTCTGCCAAGTTTGTTTACATTTACTACATCAATTATTTACGAGAGTGAGTTGACATCTGGCCTATAGTATAGTTTCTGAAACTTTTGTGTGTATGAGCAAGGTACACCTTAAAATGTACTTCTCCAGCAGTTCAAAAGGAAGGTGCAAATTCAACCCACTAAAAGTTTAAAAGTCCTTGTAGGATACATTTTTAATTAAGTCTTATTCAGAGATGGACACTTTTTCACAGCAGCTGCATCTTTGCACACAGCAGCTGTGCAAAAATATGCTAATGCTGCAGGAAGCATCTTATGGAAAACACACCTCCTGCCAACATCTCAGATCCGAGTGCTGCGTTTGAAGATGCAGAATCAGCTCACCATCGTGACCATCGGTGGTGGCAGCATCGGCCATCAGAGTAAGCCTAAACTCACTCAGAATCGCTGCCTTCTGTACACTTGTAAGGTCATTAAGTCTGCTTTGGAAGACGCAGACACTGGAGTGGTTATACTCACAGAATATAGAGCCAACACCCCCCTCCCCCTTTCCTGTATTCTGGAAAGGCAGGCAGCAAAGCCTCCATCCTACCTGGCCCCCAAACAACCAAAGCATGTCACTCATGCTGTGGATTAGGGGAACTGCTGGCAATCTCGCTGTAGGACACCAGCATTTACGTATGCGTGCAACTCTAAACATTGGGGATGTAGGTAAACCAAAGGGCTTACATGCATCTCTGAATCAGGCTCATTGTTTCCATCATGTTTTCTAGCAAAAGGTTATTTATCGAAGAAGAAGAATAATTAAGAGTAACCATCAGTAACTATGTATTATTTAATTAGCATGGCTAAAGCCTGATTGCTATTATAACACTTAATATGGGCCCTCATTCCGAGTTGTTCGCTCGGTATTTTTCATCGCATCGCAGTGAAAATCCTCTTAGTACGCATGCGCAATGTTCGCACTGCGACTGCGCCAAGTAACTTTACTATGATGAAAGTATTTTTACTCACGGCTTTTTCTTCGCTCCGGCGATCGTAATGTGATTGACAGGAAATGGGTGTTACTGGGCGGAAACACGGCGTTTCAGGGGCGTGTGGCTGAAAACGCTACCGTTTCCGGAAAAAACGCAGGAGTGGCCGGGGAAACGGTGGGAGTGCCTGGGCGAACGCTGGGTGTGTTTGTGACGTCAACCAGGAACGACAAGCACTGAAATGATCGCACAGGCAGAGTAAGTCTGGAGCTACTCTGAAACTGCTAAGTAGTTAGTAAGCGCAATATTGCGAATACATCGGTCGCAATTTTAAGAAGCTAAGATTCACTCCCAGTAGGCGGCGGCTTAGCGTGTGTAACTCTGCTAAATTCGCCTTGCGACCGATCAACTCGGAATGAGGGCCCTGGTACAGAAAAGGCTACCACTGTTATAAATATGGCTGAATCAATATTTATGGCTCATTTTCCTGTTTATCTATTGACCTTTCCATGCACTACTGCCCCAGCTTCCCATGATTGCCATTTGCTTATTGACATATATTTTGCTGAGGATTGAAATGCTGATTGCAAAGGAATTAAAATGTCCTTTCCCCATTCTATGTGCTAAATCCACTTATAGATCCGCTGATCAAAGAAACACTTACTTCTTTCTTGCCGGGCTCACTGCTGCAATGTAATAATAGGAGGCACCTGTGAGAAACTACTCAAGAACTCATCCAAAGTAAATAACGTTGTTTATTGTTATTATTACTGTGTTTGATCTTGTTTTGAATCATCTTTGTTTTATCTCTGATGAATAACACATGTACTATTCATTTAGCTGGAATACAGCACACCTTTCACCAACCATTACCTTTCTCTGTCCCATTAGCTTTCATCTGTCTGTGTCTGACTCACATAATCAGATTTCAGTAAGGAGGCATATGCTAAGTCAGTTTATGTGTGTGTTTCACTAGTGTCATTTATTGTTCTGCCAACACGACTTAACGACTAAGTGTAATTTTTATGTATTGCAGACAGTCTATGAAAAAGGATATTTAAATAAATCAATGCATATAGCCAGGGGCGTGTCAAAAGAGGGGGAAAGGGGGGGGGGGGCGTGTGCACTACACATTTGGGCCCCCTACTCTGTAGCCGGCAGCGTATTGTGCGATATGGTGAGTGCAGTGCTAGAGCCTGATGAAGGTCTCCAGGAAAATGAGTGTGGCGGCCATTTTCTCTGTGATTTCCCTAATGCGCAAACATTGGGAAAATGGCCACTATGCCATTTTTCATGTCATTTTGTAGCACTGCTGATGTGGGATTCTGGAGAGGTAAGTAATAAAGAAGTGGGTGCAGTGTGTGGTGTGGCCCCTCTGGACTCAGGGGTCTCTGTGCACTGCATGCACTGCACCCATTATAGATACACCAGTGCATATAGCATTCTCTCACTCTTCACCATAGTATACTATATGTATAAGTTGTACAATGCTCTTGAATTTTGTCTGCATATAGATAATGGAGCCACTGCACATGGATATAGACATTTTACAGTATTGGGATCCATGGGCAAATTAAGGGCCACATGTGCCTGGGGCAAAAATGATCAAGTGCCTATTGTGAGAAGTACAGAAGTTGTGACCAGAGCTGTGTGGGTGTAGCTGCTACTATGTAAGTGTATATATACCCCAAACACCCCAATGTTTCCATAATGCATAAAAGTAGAACAATTGCATAGTTTGGGGAAAATAGCAATCTCATTTTAATACCTGTAAATTACGGATTACCGTGTGACTACAGTAGCTGGGCAGCTGGTCATCATAGTGCTGTCATGATGATAGTCCTATTTTCACGCTAAAGCCTGGGTTGATGGGTTGAATAGGGCTACAGCTATTCAACCCATCATTAACTTAGTTCTGTTAGGGTCTCTATATTATACTTCCCGACTGTCATTAAACCCTTCTAGGAGAGTGTAGGTGGGGGCAACCCACTACAATAGGCAGGGGCTGTAATGCTGCATTATTGTTATCATGGCCCCAACCTCCGCTGTTTATAGCTGCAATATGTGGCATTTTACTGTAGGGGACAGAGCTGGGCCAACTCTGTGGGGAAGCCAGGGAAGCCCCCCCCCCCCCCCCCCCCCCGTAATTCAGGGCTCTCTGGAACATTCTGGGAGAGTTGGCAAGTATGCCATAAAGTCACAAGGAACATTGTTAAATTTCTTTTTCACTACAGTTATATCTCAATTTTTTTTATCACATGCAGTATAACTGAAAAGAAAAATGTACCTAACTGTAAAAACCTCTAAGCTAATTGTCTCCATGAGAGTAGACCTGGCCTGGATAAGTCTGTGTGGGAATCAGAAAGACCATCCTGTATTTCAGATGTACTTCAGTAAATATGTGCATGTTCCCAGAATCCATAGAGGAAGCCATTCCTGATGATTGATAGCAGCATTGAACCTATTCTGTATGCACAGTGTGGTTCCTATTGCTATGAATCTAAAATCCAGTAATTGTTTCTCGCACAGGATCTGTGTTGTGTAATACAGATTTCTCTGTAAATTTGTTAAAGATGAATCAATTGATACATTTAGACAGAAATATTGCATTACATAACAACATCTAAAAACAGTAATTTCACTATTTGCCTAATACAAGGGAAAGTATTATGTAACATTACATTAAAAATTGGTTTCACAACTCACTGCCAGTAATGCTAGAGCTGGGAATTCCAGAGGTCATGCATTTAGATTTGAAATCAGAATTTTCGCTAGCAGAGAAAGTGGATTGGCAGCAAACAGATTAATGCTCATCAAGAAGTTTTAAAATTGCTTGGAACAAATGGTTCAAACAGAGGTCACTTTGTGTATTGATAGGTGTGGGTATAGTATGCATTATTTAAAAGGTTTAAATCTAACAATGAGGTTGACATAACAGTTGCTGGAATTAGATTGTTTAGCATCAAAAGCCAGCAGTACAATGTATTAGGGCTCATGTAATATTTGTTTTATCTTCTGCAAATTGCATTTTACACATTTGTGCATGCACCCCAAACATCATTAAACATCCCCTAACCCTAAGACACTAACCCCTAACCCAAACTGCGAAACCAACCCCATTACCTTATCCCTAATAGCCAAACCCCTTAACTAACCCTAATACCCTAATCCGAAACCTCTTAAATTAACCCTAATACTTTAACCCATAACCCTAATGCCCTAACCCTAAAGGACAGACTGGATGGGCAATGTGCTTCTTATATGCCAGAATAGTCTATGTTTTTATGTTCCCATTCTTTCTCATGCTGACTGGGACACTTTTGTGCTTACAGCCCCTTGCACTTAAGGAGGCAGAATAGGGGTCGGGAGTGTAAAAGTAGCTAAACTACAGGAAGGGAGAGTTCATGCAAACTGCTGATGCGGCCCATAAGAAAGATGCATATATGCTTGTTAGAAGGTGGATAACCCCTGATGCAAAGTCCAAATTGATGATGATGATGATGATGATAATCAGGGTTGACACATTTACCACTCTTATCCCTGCAATAAATAAGCAAAGAAACTGACATTCTTTAGGAAAATACTTTTCTCCACACACCCAAGAGATGCAGTACATATCTGCAGCTGCAGAGAAAACAAACAACTACATCGTAAAACGTGCTGTGTTTATTTGTGAAATTATTTTGTGAAGACCTACAGTACAGTACACAAATCTAGGTGTTTGTAAATGAGCTGCTTTTAATCTATGCAGTAAATGTTATGTTTTCTAGCATTTAAAAAAAAAATCACTAATTATTAAGCAAAAGGAATAAAATGTATGTACAGTATGTCTCTTTTACACATACTAAGTAAAGTAGCGTTTACTGACTTGTGGGTTGGGAAGGTCTCCAGAGAGTTGGAAGGGAATATGGTGATTAATACCTAAAGGAATGTAAGATTTTTTGAGAGTTCAGCCAAACCTATTTTCCCAGGGTGTTCTCTTGCTTGATTGTATAGATCACATCATTTTACACACCTGCTGGGGAGTATATATGTTACATCTAGCAACGTTGCGAAAATAATTCACACAACAGTAAAACTTTGGCAGCATTGTGACATTTCTTTACTTATCAGATTTATTACATAGTACATTTAGAGTACTTATCTGTGATTGAACATGTCTAAGACAGCATGCTGAAAATACACAGTGCGTACACAAAAGATTTTTTTTTTATCATTGTGTCATTTTGCAAATATACATTATTACCCTTTTTTATGTGATCTTTTACTGAATCTTTTGAGATATTGCTAGTGAGTATAAAACGTAATACAATTAATTTGCTAATAGAGATTATTGGTTTTACCTACTTGACACTTAGATTGCATAGTAACAGATGGATATGTTTGAAACTATGGCAACCAACACATTCTCCATGTTCAGGCAGTTTTATTGATAAATGGCGGAGATTTGTGCATTCCACTGAAATGGGCACTCCCGTTATATTGTTACAGCATATTTGAAGTAAAGCAGACTAACATTATCTCCATTATGTCCATTCTATATATACATTGCCATGCAAAATGGACAGTAAACAGGGATGTATCTTTAAGTTATTTGAATTTGTGTAATTCTTAATCCTGGTGCTAGATTTACTACACAGTGCATTTCTAAGACATTGCAACTTTGGCAGTTTTGGCCACAGAATTTAAAGGAGCAAAACACACTGGGTTTTGTATTTAATACTGTCACATATTTAAATCCAGCGGCCGAGATTGTATATAGTAAAATATTAGATTTTTTTTTTAGTAGATAATGATCTACTTTATATTCCTGACCTTATGCAACTAAAATAGTGTTTTTCATGTTTTTCAGAAGAATAAATAATACTAATCACGGAAATTTACTAAGAAAGGTTTTATGTAGCGATTATCACCTCCAAACCACTGTACTATTCTTGGGTTTGGAAGCTGATTATCAAAATTCCATGATGTACAGCAATTTACATATGTCTAGATGTTACAAAAAACAGATGGATGAACCGCCACAAGACCGACGGGAAAAACACTGTCGCCAATCAGAATACAATGAGGTGCAATACACTTATAAAGGAGAATCATTATTTAATAAGTATGGGTACAAAAACTATTAATCGTTATATTATTGGAACAATTTTATTTAAAGAATATGTTAGTGGGACCAATTTAATGTACAATTATATTTACAGAGCTTTATTCATTATTATTTGTCTTAAGGGGGCAATTTTAATAGATTGCTAATGTTAATAGGGACAATTATAATGTATTTATGATGATACAACACATTATTTTATGACACTGTAAATCATCACAAAATAAGGTTTCAAGTGCAGGGGTGTGATGATGCTATTAAGTACACTACTCTGTCTGCACAAATCGCTAGAGTCTCCCAGATTTTCTGGAAAATTCATCATAAATGTCTGTATCTTGCTATTGTTTCCCCTCTCTTGCACCAATGAGAGCTAAAGATAGTAGATTAAGAACGTTCTCCACAGGAACTGTTTTTAGCTCCACCAACTGCATCTGACATAACGAGTTATCTGATTTTTTCCCTTTTATACTAGTGAACCAGAGGTGAATCTTAATGGGTGCAGTGTGTGCAGTGCACACAGGCCCCTGGGGTCAAAGGGGGGCATACAACACACAACCTGCACCCATTTTTTAAATACACACCTTTTCGTAGTCCGTTGGGAGCAGCATCTCTCTGCAAATCTCCGGTAAATGGCGTGTTGGCCATTTTTCCTAAGATTTGTGCATGTGCAGTAAGGAAATCTCTGTGAAAATGGCCGCAGCACCGTTTCCACAGAGATTTGCACATGCACAATAGAGTCTGTGCCCCTCTAGTGTTCAGCCTCTATTGTGCTGACTAGTACTGGGCACAGGCCTGGATGGAGGAGGATGGACACAGGCCTCCTCTTCTGTTAATATGCTCCTGTATTGATTTTACTTAAAAGAACATTTTGGTGAAATAGTGAAAAATAAAGTTGCCTGCTGATGATACTACAATTTCGAATTCAGCATTAACAGCACATCATTCAACATTCCCAATTGGATAATCATGACATATTAGGCAACTATCACCAAGTAATACCAATTACAAGACACACTCCTTCTGAATGGTGATAATCGAGATTGTTCCATTTAAATACAGACAGTTGGCATTTATGATCTAGACTGGCAAGGAAAGGGTGCTATTTACATTTTTGTACACATACAGTAACTTTGATTTATTAAGTATAGTAAGCAATTTATGTTGTGTGATAAGCTAGGCTATTTTTTTCATGTCATAGTTTTTAAATGGAGAAAATTCATACAATGTTATATACTGGTTATAGCATATTTCCTTGGATGTTTAAACTACCTTTTTTGCAAGTAAAATCATAGATAAAAACAAATGTAAACTTTGGAAAAACTGATGGTGTGTATTTAGATTTAATAAATATTTACAGTTTTAAAAAGAGGAAGGAACAGTATTTCAGATAGATAACCTAATTTTATTAGGGATTTCCAACTCTGGAATTACCCTGAATGATCATTTAAGACAAGTGGAAAAAGGAAGTAATGTAATAATAGAAACATAATAATGCTATGCTCTGACACTGGGAAACAACTTCCTGTAACACTACAGGGCTTAATAGTGTATAATGTTACTATGTATTTGTTTTACTGTAAAAGACTACAAATAGATATTTTGTTCATTCTGATTTTTTTTTTTTTTTACATTTACAGAAAATTAATGAGGGCTTCCAAAATTTTGCACAAGGGCAAGACTGATGGGAATGAAGGAATTTAGTACTGACTGATGCATTATGTGATGTTTTTGTTTCTGTTATTTCCTCTTACACGCTGGACGATATGATTATGTCATATTATCTTTCCAAAATATGTTTTCAAATATTAATCAACCACTTGAAATAAATGTACAGTATTTATTATAATTTCACATGAGAAAGCTTTAAAAATCTTGTTAACATTAGAGATGAGCGGGTTCGGTTCCTCGGAATCCGAACCCGCCCGAACTTCAGCTTTTCTTACACGGATCCGAGCGACTCGGATCTTCCCACCTTGCTCGGTTAACCCGAGCGCGCCCGAACGTCATCATGACGCTGTCGGATTCTCGCGAGGCTCGGATTCTATCGCGAGACTCGGATTCTATATAAGGAGCCGTGCGTCGCCGCCATTTTCACACGTGCATTGAGATTGATAGGGAGAAGACGTGGCTGGCGTCCTCTCCATTTACATTAGAAGAGAGAGAGTGAGATTGAGACAGAGACACTTGATTTACTGGAGCTTAGGAGTACTAGAGAGTGCAGAGTTTACTAGTGACTGACCACTGACCAGTGACCACCAGTGCAGTTTTATTTAATATAATCCGTTCTCTGCCTGAAAAAAACGATACACAGTGACTCAGTCACATACCATATCTGTGCTCAGCCCAGTGTGCTGCATCATCTATGTATAATATCTGACTGTGCTCACACAGCTTAATTGTGGGGGAGACTGGGGAGCAGTTATAGGTTATAGCAGGAGCCAGGAGTACATACATATTATTAAAATTAAACAGTGCACACTTTTGCTGCAGGCAGGAGTGCCACTGCCAGTGTGACTGACCAGTGACCTGACCACACTGACCACCAGTATAGTATACTATATTGTGATTGCCTGAAAAAGTTAAACACTCGTCGTGTGACTTGTGTGGTGTTTTTTTATTCTATAAAAAACTCATTCTGCTGACAGACAGTGTCCAGCAGGTCCGTCATTATATAATATATACCTGTCCGGCTGCAGTAGTGATATATATATATTTTTTATATCATTATTTATCATCCAGTCGCAGAAGACACAGTACGGTAGTTCACGGCTGTAGCTACCTCTGTGTCGGCACTCGGCAGTCCATCCATAATTGTATACCACCTACCCGTGGTTTTTTTTTTCTTTCTTCTTTATACATACTACATCTCATTATCATCAAGTCTATATTAGCAGCAGACACAGTACAGTACGGTAGTCCACGGCTGTAGCTACCTCTGTGTCGGCACTCGGCAGTCCATCCATAATTGTATACCACCTACCCGTGGTTTTTTTTTTCTTCTTTATACATACTACATCTCATTATCATCCAGTCTATATTAGCAGCAGACACAGTACAGTACGGTAGTCCACGGCTGTAGCTACCTCTGTGTCGGCACTCGGCAGTCCATCCATAATTGTATACCACCTACCCGTGGTTTTTTTTTCTTTCTTCTTTATACATACTACATCTCATTATCAACCAGTCTATATTAGCAGCAGACACAGTACAGTACGGTAGTCCACGGCTGTAGCTACCTCTGTGTCGGCACTCGGCAGTCCGTCCATAATTGTATACCACCTACCCGTGGTTTTTTTTTCTTTCTTCTTTATACATACTACATCTCATTATCATCCAGTCTATATTAGCAGCAGACACAGTACAGTACGGTAGTCCACGGCTGTAGCTACCTCTGTGTCGGCACTCTGCAGTCCATCCATAATTGTATACTACCCGTGGTTTTTTTTTCTTTCTTCTTTATACATACTACATCTCATTATCATCCAGTCTATATTAGCAGCAGACACAGTACAGTACGGTAGTCCACGGCTGTAGCTACCTCTGTGTCGGCACTCGGCAGTCCATCCATAATTGTATACCACCTACCCGTGGTTTTTTTTTCTTTCTTCTTTATACATACTACATCTCATTATCAACCAGTCTATATTAGCAGCAGACACAGTACAGTACGGTAGTCCACGGCTGTAGCTACCTCTGTGTCGGCACTCGGCAGTCCGTCCATAATTGTATACCACCTACCCGTGGTTTTTTTTTCTTTCTTCTTTATACATACTACATCTCATTATCATCCAGTCTATATTAGCAGCAGACACAGTACAGTACGGTAGTCCACGGCTGTAGCTACCTCTGTGTCGGCACTCGGCAGTCCATCCATAATTGTATACCACCTACCCGTGGTTTTTTTTTTCTTTCTTCTTTATACATACTACATCTCATTATCATCAAGTCTATATTAGCAGCAGACACAGTACAGTACGGTAGTCCACGGCTGTAGCTACCTCTGTGTCGGCACTCGGCAGTCCATCCATAATTGTATACCACCTACCCGTGGTTTTTTTTTTCTTCTTTATACATACTACATCTCATTATCATCCAGTCTATATTAGCAGCAGACACAGTACAGTACGGTAGTCCACGGCTGTAGCTACCTCTGTGTCGGCACTCGGCAGTCCATCCATAATTGTATACCACCTACCCGTGGTTTTTTTTTCTTTCTTCTTTATACATACTACATCTCATTATCAACCAGTCTTTATTAGCAGCAGACACAGTACAGTACGGTAGTCCACGGCTGTAGCTACCTCTGTGTCGGCACTCGGCAGTCCGTCCATAATTGTATACCACCTACCCGTGGTTTTTTTTTCTTTCTTCTTTATACATACTACATCTCATTATCATCCAGTCTATATTAGCAGCAGACACAGTACAGTACGGTAGTCCACGGCTGTAGCTACCTCTGTGTCGGCACTCTGCAGTCCATCCATAATTGTATACTACCCGTGGTTTTTTTTTCTTTCTTCTTTATACATACTACATCTCATTATCATCCAGTCTATATTAGCAGCAGACACAGTACAGTACGGTAGTCCACGGCTGTAGCTACCTCTGTGTCGGCACTCGGCAGTCCATCCATAATTGTATACCACCTACCCGTGGTTTTTTTTTCTTTCTTCTTTATACATACTACATCTCATTATCAACCAGTCTATATTAGCAGCAGACACAGTACAGTACGGTAGTCCACGGCTGTAGCTACCTCTGTGTCGGCACTCGGCAGTCCGTCCATAATTGTATACCACCTACCCGTGGTTTTTTTTTCTTTCTTCTTTATACATACTACATCTCATTATCATCCAGTCTATATTAGCAGCAGACACAGTACAGTACGGTAGTCCACGGCTGTAGCTACCTCTGTGTCGGCACTCGGCAGTCCATCCATAATTGTATACCACCTACCCGTGGTTTTTTTTTCTTTCTTCTTTATACATACTACATCTCATTATCAACCAGTCTATATTAGCAGCAGACACAGTACAGTACGGTAGTCCACGGCTGTAGCTACCTCTGTGTCGGCACTCGGCAGTCCATCCATAATTGTATACCACCTTCCCGTGGTTTTTTTTTCTTTCTTCTTTATACATACTACATCTCATTATCAACCAGTCTATATTAGCAGCAGACACAGTACAGTACGGTAGTCCACGGCTGTAGCTACCTCTGTGTCGGCACTCGGCAGTCCGTCCATAATTGTATACCACCTACCCGTGGTTTTTTTTTCTTTCTTCTTTATACATACTACATCTCATTATCATCCAGTCTATATTAGCAGCAGACACAGTACAGTACGGTAGTCCACGGCTGTAGCTACCTCTGTGTCGGCACTCGGCAGTCCATCCATAATTGTATACCACCTACCCGTGGTTTTTTTTTCTTTCTTCTTTATACATACTACATCTCATTATCAACCAGTCTATATTAGCAGCAGACACAGTACAGTACGGTAGTCCACGGCTGTAGCTACCTCTGTGTCGGCACTCGGCAGTCCATCCATAATTGTATACCACCTACCCGTGTTTTTTTTTTCTTTCTTCTTTATACATACTACATCTCATTATCAACCAGTCTATATTAGCAGCAGACACAGTACAGTACGGTAGTCCACGGCTGTAGCTACCTCTGTGTCGGCACTCGGCAGTCCGTCCATAATTGTATACCACCTACCCGTGGTTTTATTTCTTTCTTCTTTATACATACTACATCTCATTATCATCCAGTCTATATTAGCAGCAGACACAGTACAGTACGGTAGTCCACGGCTGTAGCTACCTCTGTGTCGGCACTCGGCAGTCCATCCATAATTGTATACCACCTACCCGTGGTTTTTTTTTTCTTCTTTATACATACTACATCTCATTATCATCCAGTCTATATTAGCAGCAGACACAGTACAGTACGGTAGTCCACGGCTGTAGCTACCTCTGTGTCGGCACTCGGCAGCCCGTCCATAATTGTATACCACCTATCCGTGGTTTTTTTTTCTTTCTTCTTTATACATACTACATCTCATTATCAACCAGTCTATATTAGCAGCAGACACAGTACAGTACGGTAGTCCACGGCTGTAGCTACCTCTGTGTCGGCACTCGGCAGTCCATCCATAATTGTATACCACCTACCCGTGGTTTTTTTTCTTTCTTCTTTATACATACTACATCTCATTATCAACCAGTCTATATTAGCAGCAGACACAGTACAGTACGGTAGTCCACGGCTGTAGCTACCTCTGTGTCGGCACTCGGCAGTCCATCCATAATTGTATACTAGTATCCATCCATCTCCATTGTTTACCTGAGGTGCCTTTTAGTTGTGCCTATTAAAATATGGAGAACAAAAATGTTGAGGTTCCAAAATTAGGGAAAGATCAAGATCCACTTCCACCTCGTGCTGAAGCTGCTGCCACTAGTCATGGCCGAGACGATGAAATGCCAGCAACGTCGTCTGCCAAGGCCGATGCCCAATGTCATAGTACAGAGCATGTCAAATCCAAAACACCAAATATCAGTAAAAAAAGGACTCCAAAACCTAAAATAAAATTGTCGGAGGAGAAGCGTAAACTTGCCAATATGCCATTTACCACAAGGAGTGGCAAGGAACGGCTGAGGCCCTGGCCTATGTTCATGGCTAGTGGTTCAGCTTCACATGAGGATGGAAGCACTCAGCCTCTCGCTAGAAAACTGAAAAGACTCAAGCTGGCAAAAGCACCGCAAAGAACTGTGCGTTCTTCGAAATCCCAAATCCACAAGGAGAGTCCAATTGTGTCGGTTGCGATGCCTGACCTTCCCAACACTGGACGTGAAGAGCATGCGCCTTCCACCATTTGCACGCCCCCTGCAAGTGCTGGAAGGAGCACCCGCAGTCCAGTTCCTGATAGTCAGATTGAAGATGTCAGTGTTGAAGTACACCAGGATGAGGAGGATATGGGTGTTGCTGGCGCTGGGGAGGAAATTGACAAGGAGGATTCTGATGGTGAGGTGGTTTGTTTAAGTCAGGCACCCGGGGAGACACCTGTTGTCCGTGGGAGGAATATGGCCGTTGACATGCCTGGTGAAAATACCAAAAAAATCAGCTCTTCGGTGTGGAAGTATTTCACCAGAAATGCGGACAACATTTGTCAAGCCGTGTGTTCCCTTTGTCAAGCTGTAATAAGTAGGGGTAAGGACGTTAACCACCTCGGAACATCCTCCCTTATACGTCACCTGCAGCGCATTCATAATAAGTCAGTGACAAGTTCAAAAACTTTGGCCGACAGCGGAAGCAGTCCACTGACCAGTAAATCCCTTCCTCTTGTAACCAAGCTCACGCAAACCACCCCACCAACTCCCTCAGTGTCAATTTCCTCCTTCCCCAGGAATGCCAATAGTCCTGCAGGCCATGTCACTGGCAATTCTGACGAGTCCTCTCCTGCCTGGGATTCCTCCGATGCATCCTTGCGTGTAACGCCTACTGCTGCTGGCGCTGCTGTTGTTGCTGCTGGGAGTCGATGGTCATCCCAGAGGGGAAGTCGTAAGCCCACTTGTACTACTTCCAGTAAGCAATTGACTGTCCAACAGTCCTTTGCGAGGAAGATTAAATATCACAGCAGTCATCCTGCTGCAAAGCGGATAACTGAGGCCTTGACAACTATGTTGGTGTTAGACGTGCGTCCGGTATCCGCCGTTAGTTCACAGGGAACTAGACAATTTATTGAGGCAGTGTGCACCCGTTACCAAATACCATCTAGGTTCCACTTCTCTAGGCAGGCGATACCGAGAATGTACACGGACGTCAGAAAAAGACTCACCAGTGTCCTAAAAAATGCAGTTGTACCCAATGTCCACTTAACCACGGACATGTGGACAAGTGGAGCAGGGCAGGGTCAGGACTATATGACTGTGACAGCCCACTGGGTAGATGTATGGACTCCCGCCGCAAGAACAGCAGCGGCGGCACCAGTAGCAGCATCTCGCAAACGCCAACTCTTTCCTAGGCAGGCTACGCTTTGTATCACCGCTTTCCAGAATACGCACACAGCTGAAAACCTCTTACGGCAACTGAGGAAGATCATCGCGGAATGGCTTACCCCAATTGGACTCTCCTGTGGATTTGTGGCATCGGACAACGCCAGCAATATTGTGTGTGCATTAAATATGGGCAAATTCCAGCACGTCCCATGTTTTGCACATACCTTGAATTTGGTGGTGCAGAATTTTTTAAAAAACGACAGGGGCGTGCAAGAGATGCTGTCGGTGGCCAGAAGAATTGCGGGACACTTTCGGCGTACAGGCACCACGTACAGAAGACAGGAGCACCACCAAAAACTACTGAACCTGCCCTGCCATCATCTGAAGCAAGAAGTGGTAACGAGGTGGAATTCAACCCTCTATATGCTTCAGAGGTTGGAGGAGCAGCAAAAGGCCATTCAAGCCTATACAATTGAGCACGATATAGGAGGTGGAATGCACCTGTCTCAAGTGCAGTGGAGAATGATTTCAACGTTGTGCAAGGTTCTGATGCCCTTTGAACTTGCCACACGTGAAGTCAGTTCAGACACTGCCAGCCTGAGTCAGGTCATTCCCCTCATCAGGCTTTTGCAGAAGAAGCTGGAGACATTGAAGGAGGAGCTAACACGGAGCGATTCCGCTAGGCATGTGGGACTTGTGGATGGAACCCTTAATTCGCTTAACAAGGATTCACGGGTGGTCAATCTGTTGAAATCAGAGCACTACATTTTGGCCACCATGCTCGATCCTAGATTTAAAACCTCCCTTGGATCTCTCTTTCCGGCAGACACAAGTCTGCTGGGGTTGAAAGACCTGCTGGTGAGAAAATTGTCAAGTCAAGCGGAACGCGACCTGTCAACATCTCCTCCTTCACATTCTCCCGCAACTGGGGGTGCGAGGAAAAGGCTCAGAATTCCGAGCCCACCCGCTGGCGGTGATGCAGGGCAGTCTGGAGCGACTGCTGATGCTGACATCTGGTCCGGACTGAAGGACCTGACAACGATTACGGACATGTCGTCTACTGTCACTGCATATGATTCTCTCAACATTGAAAGAATGGTGGAGGATTATATGAGTGACCGCATCCAAGTAGGCACGTCACACAGTCCGTACTTATACTGGCAGGAAAAAGAGGCAATTTGGAGGCCCTTGCACAAACTGGCTTTATTCTACCTAAGTTGCCCTCCCACAAGTGTGTACTCCGAAAGAGTGTTTAGTGCCGCCGCTCACCTTGTCAGCAATCGGCGTACGAGGTTACATCCAGAAAATGTGGAGAAGATGATGTTCATTAAAATGAATTATAATCAATTCCTCCGCGGAGACATTGACCAGCAGCAATTGCCTCCACAAAGTACACAGGGAGCTGAGATGGTGGATTCCAGTGGGGACGAATTGATAATCTGTGAGGAGGGGGATGTACACGGTGATATATCGGAGGATGATGATGAGGTGGACATCTTGCCTCTGTAGAGCCAGTTTGTGCAAGGAGAGATTAATTGCTTCTTTTTTGGGGGGGGGGTCCAAACCAACCCGTCATATCAGTCACAGTCGTGTGGCAGACCCTGTCACTGAAATGATGGGTTGGTTAAAGTGTGCATGTCCTGTTTTGTTTATACAACATAAGGGTGGGTGGGAGGGCCCAAGGACAATTCCATCTTGCACCTCTTTTTTCTTTTATTTTTCTTTGCGTCATGTGCTGTTTGGGGAGGGTTTTTTGGAAGGGACATCCTGCGTGACACTGCAGTGCCTCTCCTAGATGGGCCCGGTGTTTGTGTCGGCCACTAGGGTCGCTTATCTTACTCACACAGTCAGCTACCTCATTGCGCCTCTTTTTTTCTTTGCGTCATGTGCTGTTTGGGGAGGGTTTTTTGGAAGGGACATCCTGCGTGACACTGCAGTGCCACTCCTAGATGGGCCCGGTGTTTGTGTCGGCCACTAGGGTCGCTTATCTTACTCACACAGTCAGCTACCTCATTGCGCCTCTTTTTTTCTTTGCGTCATGTGCTGTTTGGGGAGGGTTTTTTGGAAGGGACATCCTGCGTGACACTGCAGTGCCACTCCTAGATGGGCCCGGTGTTTGTGTCGGCCACTAGGGTCGCTTATCTTACTCACACAGCGACCTCGGTGCAAATTTTAGGACTAAAAATAATATTGTGAGGTGTGAGGTATTCAGAATAGACTGAAAATGAGTGGAAATTATGGTTTTTGAGGTTAATAATACTTTGGGATCAAAATGACCCCCAAATTCTATGATTTAAGCTGTTTTTTAGGGTTTTTTGAAAAAAACACCCGAATCCAAAACACACCCGAATCCGACAAAAAAAATTCGGTGAGGTTTTGCCAAAACGCGGTTGAACCCAAAACACGGCCGCGGAACCGAACCCAAAACCAAAACACAAAACCCGAAAAATTTCCGGCGCTCATCTCTAGTTAACATGCTTTGGACCCTCAAATAGAATTTCCATCTAAGTCACAAGTACAAAATGTGTCCTGAGAAAAGGTATTGTCATATGCATATAAGATGCTGTCTTTTATGGGACTGTTACTGCTAAATGCTTATGTAGGGGGTCATTTCGAGTTGATCGTAGCTGTGCTAAATTTAGAACAGCTACGATCAGGCACTCAGACATGCGGGGGGACGCCCAGCACAGGGCTAGTCCGCTCCGCATGTCAGTGCCGCCCCCCCCCCCCCCCTCCCGCAGAAATGCAAAAGCATTACACAGCGGCGATGCTTTTGCATCTCAGCAGTTACTCCCGGCGAGCGCAGCTCCTGCGGCTGGCCGGGAGAACCTCTTCGCTGCCCCGGGTCGCATCGGCTGCATGTGACGTCATGCAGCCACCGTGGCCCGCCCCCCCAATGGTCCGGCCACGCCTGCGTTGGCCGGACCATGCCCCCTAAACGGCGGCTTAACACCGCCATCCAGCCCCCTCCCGCCTAGTGACCGCCTCTGCCTCAGAGGCGATCACTAGGCAACGACGGCCTTCGGCCGTCTGGCATGCGCAGTTCCAACCCGATTGCTGAGCTGATGATAAACTGCAGCGAGTGATCGGGTCGGAATGACCCCCATAGAGTAATACAAGTTGATTTAAAAGTGTGCTTTCAACGAAAAGGTGTTTAGACCACCAGGAACAGATTTATTTTGCAAAGCATGCAAATAGCTCAGCAAGGGTAGCAAATGAAACTGTGGAGTGAACACTAGTTGCACCTGGATTGCACAACAAAATGTGTCTTTGCAATTCAAATATGCTATAGTACATTATGGGTAGCAATATTAATACCTTTTGAAGTTGCATTCACCATGTAAAGGAAATTGGAATAAGATGCAAAGTCAAAATACAATTTTAATAAAGTTCAAAATAATATACACATCCGTCACCTGAACAAGATGAAATGGAAATAGTCCTAATTGCCAAAAACCTTGTATTGGTCAGAATTCAAGTGAGAACAAGAAAATGTTAAAAAATAAAAACAAAAACATGTTGCATGGTTTTTTCTGCAGCTGCGGGGCTTTCCTATTCAATTAGAAGAGATAAATGAGACGCTGTGAGTTTTGTAGGAATCACTGCATCTTTTTTGATGCACCTTCAGAGTAATAGTACATATTATGTAATCAATACAATTTTAATTTATTAAAAGAATCATTAAAAAATACACAAGAAATAATGAATTAGTACAGCATACAATCAAACATTTAAGAATCGGTATATATGGGGGCACTCAAAGTTCCACAGTTAATTAGCGTATGAGCAAAGCTTACTTAATGTCCATTTATGCAGCATCTAATCTGTATAAGGCACTGTATAAGGTCTGGTGTCTGATTATTTGCATATAATTGTTATAGAGTAGCAGCCACATTATGCTCACCTCCCACTTTTGGGCTTCACACTGTGTGTGGTCTCCTTAGCACAGGAGAGTCAATTGGTAGTTAGTAGTTTCCCCGGTCAGAGCAAGATCTCAGTTTGGGAGACCGTTGGCGGCTTGGCTCCTTGACACTCGCCGCAAGTTCATGCGGGAGGTCTTTTTTACCCAGCCAGGGTGCAGTTTTGGTGAAAAAGGTTTCTGACGTCTCTATCTCCTATATGCCCTGTATTCACCACAATGTCCAAGCAGAAGTTAATCGTCGTGGGGAGGGAGAGCATGGCTGCCAATGATGGAAGATTGGCAGGCAGTATCCGGACACAGAGTCTTTTCAAACGGGCGTTTGGCGCAGCAGCCAGCCAGCCACAGAGCCATAGTATGTAACTGAAATATACATCTACTGCACTATATATATATATATATATATATATATATATATACAGTATATATATATATATATATATATATACATACATACATACATACATACATGAAATGTGGACGTTATACCGCTTGTCGGGATCCTGGCATTGAGGATCCCGACGCGGGAATCCTGACACACGTGTAAAATGCTGATGCCCAGAATCCCGATAGAAGCCTGGTATTCGTGGACCACCACCTGAAAGGGAATAGAATAGTGTGGCGAGTGAAGCTCACCACCGGGCCTGAAGCGTGGCGAGCACAGTGAGCCCGTGAGGGGACTTGCTGCTGGAGTCTCCTGACCGCCGGGATCCCATACTGAATCCATATACATATAGGTAAAGTATGGGCCGGCACTGACATGTAGCATGAAGATATCTTTACTGAAGAAAAAACATAGATAAGCAGTAGCCCAGCAGCCTTTTTAAACACCTTCTGGCCAGAGCCGGCCCTAACCAATATGATGCCCTAGGCAAGATTTTGGCTGGTGCCCCCTAGCACCGCCGCTAGTTCTGTAAGAGATGCCTGGCATGAATCAGCTGGCAGCTCTGCTAACGTCGGGCGTCTTTTGTTTATAAAAATGCATCTTATTTGCATTACTATAAGGCTAGGATACACAAGCAGCTTCTGCTGATTAAAATGATATGCGGCATGCCTATATTCTGTGTGCGACTGCGGCTGTATCTGCATACGAAATGCGACATTACAGTGATTTCCAGGAATACACACAGAATATAGGCATGCTGCATATCATTTTAATCAGCAGAAGCTGCTGGTGCCCCTAAGCATACCAAATGCCCTAGGCAATTGCCTAGTTTGCCTATGCCTAAGGCCGGCTCTGCTTCTGGCAGATTTATTCATGCCAAGTGTGAGTGCTGGTCCTATCAGTTATATTTTGGACCCTGCAATAATTTGCATGCTACCTCATATCCCAATTGTCTGTTTCTCAGTCTATCTATCTATCTATCTATCTATCTATCTATCTATCTATCTATCTATCTGTATGTATATGTGATGCAGTCTACGGCACTATGAAATACACAGAAACTAATAGTATGATTCAAAAGTTTCAGGGCATCCTTTCCTCAGAAATCACATTAAAATGTCCAAGAACATTGGAATCATTCTGGAGCTTCTGCATGTTTCATAGTACTGTGAGTGCCATCCCACTGCTTTACATGCTGTGTCTCGACTCTCAGCTGTAGCTGTTAATTGGGAGGGCATCGAGCTAAGAAGAATTATAAATCATGGAGTGCTGACCACAAAGCTATATATATTTCTTATGTATAGGAAACACACTAAAATTATCAAATGTAAAAAATATACTGCACTGGTGCTTGTGAAGCATGGATGTGGTACTGCTGCAGTGTGGGCTTGGGGTCAGTGGTTTTGCTGCAATACAGTTTATTAATGGTGGTTATGCTGCAGTGCGGGGTTGCTGTAGTGCATTGCTAGAAGTGGTGGTGGTGTTGTAGTGCAGGGTTAGAAACACTAGTGTTGCTGTAGTGCAGGTTTGGAGGTGGTTGTGTTACTGTAGTACGAGGTTGGGTGTGGTCTAACAGTAGTATGGAGATAGGGGTATTGCTACGAGGTGGGCAATGAGAGTTTTTTTCTATTTGGGGGCCAATGAATGTTTTTTCTTACTGTGGGAGGGATGTAGTTTCACAGGGTGAGGGGGCCCCAAACTTTCACAAACAGGGTGCTAGTAGACTTACCGGCAACCCCATCTCTCATCTTCACTGGAGGTTCAGTACTGTAGAGAAATTGGCATCTTTCCCTGGCAATGTCTAGTGGTCATCCTCTAAGCCTAGTTCTTGATCAGATGACAATAACCATAACCAGGCTCAGCAACTAGTACTATTTAGTGTATCATTTTGTAATGGTGATACGACAGCAGAACCTGGGTGCCTTGATACAATTATAACTCAAACACTCTCTGTATGATTATATTTTGTGCAGATAACCGTATGTGACTCTAGTATTGAAAACTTTACTCCTATCTGTTGAATGAGGAGTGCACTACTACATAGACTCCAGTCTTCCTGCTCTCTAGGGAGGCTTTATGCTCTATCCCAAACTAGCTGTGGAGATCTCTGTTGGGCATGTGCAGCACCTGTGTTGTCTTTATAGTATAGAGTGACATGGTAGGAGACAGAAGTCAGGGGCGTATCTACCCATTGGCCAGGATGGCACTCGCCAGGGGCACCAGACAAGCAGGAGGCGCAGCCCGACGGTGCCACCCTCGACCAGTCGGTGGAATCCCTTAATCGTGGGATTATTAACTTGATTAAACACAAAAATATTTACAAATCACGTTAATAATCCCACGATTCACACAGTTAATTTGTGTTTTGTCATCCTATCAATAAATTCCAGGTGTATATAAACAATTTGGATAGTTGAACTATACAATGCTTTGCACCAGACAACAATATTGATAAGCTTTTTGTCGGTAAAATGATCTTTTATGGAATTTTTCTAAAGGTGCAAGAATTTTGGTAGCCAGATATTAATACCAATCTGTTTGCCATTTTTAAAAATAAAAGGAACAATATATTCCTGACATATACTTACTTATCCATTGCTAATTTTTCCAAGACTTTTTCTATATTCAGGACTCTCATTGGTGATTCAGTGAGGCTCTGTTCGGTTGATAACTGACAGATAGCTCACAGTCTAACCAACAGCAGATCCCCTTTTTTCCATCTTGGATTTATCATCTTTCCCTTTATTCTCATTCATGAACTCTCATCAATGATCCTGGATAAAATATGGGAGTTATTTCTACTATCAAACCACACTTAAAATGCTCTATCTCGTTCGATCTTGGAAGCAATAAAGTGCTGAGCCGGACCAGTACCTGGAGGGTGACCTCCAGAGAATATCCGGTGTAGTAGTTTTTGGTGAATCGATAAACAAGTCTAACGTTGACAGCAGATTCATACATTCTCTTATTTCCAACTTCTTCTATTTTTACATTCATTATAATTTTAATTTGTTGGTCAAAATTGTGATATCATACAACAAGAATTCAAGATATCCCCCTGCGCACTCCCAATGCAGCCAAACGCAAGATCCTATCCTGATGTGTCACCAAACACATTAAAATAATACTAGAGGTGAGCTGGTTCGGTTCCTTGGAAACCGAACCCCCCCCCCCGAAATTTACCCATTTTACACGGGTCCGAGGCATACTCGGATTCTCCCATATGGCTCGGTTAACCCGAGCGCGCCCGAATGTCATCATCCCGCTGTCGGATTCTCGCGAGATTCGGATTCTATATAAGGAGCCGCGCGTCACCGCCATTTTTCACTCGTGCATTGGAAATGATAGTGAGAGGACGTGGCTGGCGTCCTCTCACTTTGTTTCAGGGGGCTGCATATCTTTATTCTGGGGACCAGCAGTATTATAGGAGGAGTACAGTGCAGAGTTTTGCTGACCAGTGACCACTAGTATTATACGTTGTCTGCCTGAAAAACGCTCCATATCTGTGCTCAGTGTGCTGCATATATCTGTGCTCACACTGCTTTATTGTGGGTACTGGGGACCACCAGTATATTATATAGGAGGAGTACAGTGCAGAGTTTTGCTGACCAGTGACCACCAGTATACGTTGACTGCCTGAAAAACGCTCCATATCTGTGCTCAGTGTGCTGCATATATCTGTGCTCACACTGCTTTATTGTGGGTACTGGGGACCACCAGTATATTATATAGGAGGAGTACAGTGCAGAGTTTTGCTGACCAGTGACCACCAGTATTATACGTTGTCTGCCTGAAAAATGCTCCATATCTGTGCTCAGTGTGCTGCATATATCTGTGCTCACACTGCTTTATTGTGGGTACTGGGGACCACCAGTATATTATATAGGAAGAGTACAGTGCAGAGTTTTGCTGACCAGTGACCACCAGTATTATACGTTGTCTGCCTGAAAAACGTTCCATATCTGTGCTCAGTGTGCTGCATATATCTGTGCTCACACTGCTTTATTGTGGGTACTGGGGACCACCAGTATATTATATAGGAGGAGTACAGTGCAGAGTTTTGCTGACCAGTGACCACCAGTATTATATGTTGTCTGCCTGAAAAACGCTCCATATCTGTGCTCAGTGTGCTGCATATATCTGTGCTCACACTGCTTTATTGTGGGTACTGGGGACCACCAGTATATTATATAGGAGGAGTACAGTGCAGAGTTTTGCTGACCAGTGACCACCAGTATACGTTGTCTGCCTGAAAAACGCTCCACATCTGTGCTCAGTGTGCTGCATATATCTGTGCTCACACTGCTTTATTGTGGGTACTGGGGACCACCAGTATATTATATAGGAGGAGCACAGTGCAGAGTTTTGCTGACCAGTGACCACCAGTATTATACGTTGTCTGCCTGAAAAACGCTCCATATCTGTGCTCAGTGTGCTGCATATATCTGTGCTAACACTGCTTTATTGTGGGGACTGGGGACCAGCAGTATTATATAGAAGGAGTACAGTGCAGAGTTTTGCTGACCAGTGACCACCAGTATTATACGTTGTCTGCCTGAAAAACGCTCCATATCTGTGCTCAGTGTGCTGCATATATCTGTGCTCACACTGCTTTATTGTGGGTACTGGGGACCAGCAGTATTATATAGGAGGAGTACAGTGCAGAGTTTTGCTGACCAGTGACCACCAGTATACGTTGTCTGCCTGAAAAACACTCCATATTTGTGCTCAGTGTGCTGCATATATCTGTGCTCACACTGCTTTATTGTGGGTACTGGGGACCACCAGTATATTATATAGGAGGAGTACAGTGCAGAGTTTTGCTGACCAGTGACCACCAGTATACGTTGTCTGCCTGAAAAATGCTCCATATCTGTGCTGCATTGTAGTATATAGTAGGAGTACAGTGCATAATTCTGCTGACCACCAGTATATAATATATAGGAGTACGGTACAGTAGGCCACTGCTCTACCTACCTCTGTGTCGTCAAGTATACTATCCATCCATACCTGTGGTGCATTTAAGTTGTGCGCAGTATATATATAGTAGTAGGACAGTGCATTGCCACTCCTAGATGGGCCAGGTGTTTGTGTCGGCCACTTGGGTCGCTTAGCTTAGTCACACAGCTACCTCATTGCGCCTCTTTTTTTCTTTGCATCATGTGCTGTTTGGGGACTATTTTTTTGAAGTGCCATCCTGTCTGACACTGCAGTGCCACTCCTAGACGGGCCAGGTGTTTGTGTCGGCCACTTGGGTTGCTTAGCTTAGTCACACAGCTACCTCATTGTGCCTCTTTTTTTCTTTGCATCATGTGCTGTTTGGGGACTATTTTTTTGAAGTGCCATCCTGTCTGACACTGCAGTGCCACTCCTATAGATGGGCCAGGTGTTTGTGTCGGCCACTTGGGTCGCTTAGCTTAGTCACACAGCTACCTCATTGCGCCTCTTTTTTTCTTTCTCAGAGTTTTGCTGACCAGTGACCACCAGTATTATACGTTGTCTGCCTGAAAAACGCTCCATATCTGTGCTCAGTGTGCTGCATATATCTGTGCTCACACTGCTTTATTGTGGGTACTGGGGACCACCAGTATATTATATAGGAGGAGTACAGTGCAGAGTTTTGCTGACCAGTGACCACCAGTATACGTTGTCTGCCTGAAAAACGTGCTCACACTGTGCCGTCAAGTATACTATCCATCCATACCTGTGGTGCATTTCAGTTTTGCACAGTTTGCTGACCACCAGTATATAATATATAGTAGTACGGTACAGTAGGCCACTGCTCTACCTACCTCTGTGTCGTCAAGTATACTATCCATCCATACCTGTGGTGCATTTAAGTTGTGCGCTGTATATATATAGTAGTAGGACAGTGCATTGCCACTCCTAGATGGGCCAGGTGTTTGTGTCGGCCACTTGGGTCGCTTAGCTTAGTCACACAGCTACCTCATTGCACCTCTTTTTTTCTTTGCATCATGTGCTGTTTGGGGACTATTTTTTAAATCTGCCATCCTGTCAGACACTGCAGTGCCACTCCTAGATGGGCCAGGTGTTTGTGTCGGCCACTTGGGTCGCTTAGCTTAGCCATCCAGCGACCTTGGTGCACCTCTTTTTTTCTTTGCATCATGTGCTGTTTGGGGACTATTTTTTAAATCTGCCATCCTGTCTGACTCTGCAGTGCCACTCCTAGATGGGCCAAGTGTTTGTGTCGGCCACTTGGGTCGCTTAGCTTAGTCACACAGCTACCTCATTGCGCCTCTTTTTTTCTTTGCATCATGTGCTGTTTGGGGACTATTTTTTTGAAGTGCCATCCTGTCTGTCACTGCAGTGCCACTCCTAGATGGGCCAGGTGTTTGTGTCGGCCACTTGGGTCGCTTAGCTTAGCCATCCAGCGACCTTGGTGCGCCTCTTTTTTTCTTTGCATCATGTGCTGTTTGGGGACTATTTTTTAAATCTGCCATCCTGTCTGACTCTGCAGTGCCACTCCTAGATGGGCCAGGTGTTTGTGTCCTAACGGGTTAATATCAGAAATATTTTGTGAATTTGCACCACTGCAGAAAATTGTGATATTATTACTTATCTCAAATTCACGGAGTCTAGGATTTACACTAATTCCTTGAGGGCGTCACATGCTAATTCCCTAATATAGGGCGTATTGGTATTCTGCTGCATATCAGGTTATTTCTTGCCTTAATAATTATTATATTTTTAGATTACTTGTCTACTATGTATATGTAAATGATATGAGAAGGTTACTATACATGGTACAGTGGAAAAGAGTTGTGAGCACATTTTGTCCATATAATATGTTTTTTAAATGGTTTCAATTAAAAGTTAGGTTTTATATTACATATTTTCATTAACGAGTGCGCCAACACAGGGTCTTTCTTTCTTGTTCTTATTCTCCTCAGTGTTATAAGAATTACTGTGTGGGCATAATGTGTAAAGGGAACTGGTACTGTGTGTAGCATGATGTGTATAAGGGTTACTACTGTGTAGCGTAATTTGAATTGGTGGAACTGTTGTATTGTCGTGCCCCTTTCCCACAAGATCATATCCCTTTTTTGTACTTGCACCTTCCCTATTTCAAATATGGGGGCGCCAGTCCCTTACTTTGCCAGGGGCGCTCAGACCCCTAGATACACCCCTGACAGAAGTCTCCTCCTTAGCTCCAATGAGGGAACTGTTTATTACCTGCTATAATGCTGTTCCTGCATCCTTTACCACTACTGACCATAGGCATGCGCAGACACTGACACGGGATTGCGCTCCAGACTTCCCCCCTCCGCGCATTATGATCTACTCCCGGAGAGGAGATTTATGACGTAGGTAAGTATGAGTTATACCTGTACTTTGTCTGAAGTAAGATGAGAAAGGTCTTATATGTAGATCTCTCTGATTCCTGTTTAATATTATGGTCAGAGCAGCAGCATGGCCAGGGACAGCGCACCGGAGCAGCAGACGCAGGCGGCTCACAGTCAGTTTCTCACGGGATTTCCATTCACTATCCTGCAAGACTGACAGCGATGGAGGAGCTCTTCAGTGGCAGGAACAGCCAAGTCACCAAAGGGAGACTCCTCCAATTGAAAACGCAGTGTGTGGAGGCCCCTAATGTGTGGTGGCTCCGGGATGGCCGCCCCTGTCACCCCTCCCTTAACATGGCCCTGCAAATTTTGCTATTCGGCCAGGAGATTATTTAAAACTACTCATTGCTTTATATTTGTATAGTAAAGACAGCAAAAACTGTATGCAGCAGGAATGTTTATTATAATTCATTTGAATAATGCTACCATATTGCATGGTGCTTTCAAAAGAACATGAAATCTTTCACATCCTTGCACCCACTGGAACTTATACAGTCTAAGAGCCTGATTCTGATTTGGAAGTAAAGTAAAAAAATAAATACATTCAAAAAAGCAAGTACAGTAACTGTGTACCTGGGCAAAACCATGTTGCACTGCAGGTGGGGCAGGTGTAAAATGTGCAGAGATATTTAGATGGGGTGTGCCCAAACTGAAACCTAAAATTGCAGCGTAAAAATAAAGCTGTCTAACATGTGTGGGCTACATGCATAACTTACCCTGCACAGAAACAATATAAATGTATTTTCTCCCCTTGCATGGTAACATGGTTTATTCCAGACTCAAAGGGGGTCATTCCGAGTTGATCGCTCGCTAGCAACTTTTTGTAGCGCTGCTATAAGGTTAAATCTTAGCAAAACTGCACATGCGTATGCACCGCATTGCACAGGCACGTCGTATGGGTACAAAGAGGATTGGTGCTGGGCAATGGATTTAACGAAGAATCCATTCGCACAGCCAATCGCAAGGTGATTGACAGAAAGAGGGCGTTTGTGGATGTCAACTGACCGTTTTCTGGGTGTGTTTGGAAAAACGCAGGCGTGTCCATGCGTTTGCAGGGCGGGTGTCTGACGTCAATTCCAGGACCAAAAAGACTGAAGTGATCGCAGCGGCTGAGTAAGTCCAGAGCTACTCAGAAACTACAAAAAACTTTTTTGTGCCGTTGGCTACTTGCAAAGCAAAAATACACTACCCCATAGGCGCGACTATCTGATCACAGCACAGCAAAAAGTTGCTAGCGAGCGATCAAATCGGAATGACCCCCTAAGTTACTTGCTTTTTTGCTTTATTTCCACATCAGAATCAGGCCCTACATTCCCCAACACGTCATAAACACATGTACATAAGGGTACATTTTTATTGTCATAAACCATTTAAACTACCAGATTGTAGGCCATATTGATATTCAGAATGATATTTACTAAAGCTTCTAAAACAGTGGTGATGCTGCTCATAGCAACCTATCAGATTCTGTCGATCACTTTCTAGAATGCATTAAAGAAATGATAGCTAGAATCTGTTTGCTATCATTTGCCTGTTTTCAAAGCTTAAGTAAATGTACCTCATAGACTTAAATTGTATGCACATCTGTTTATGGCTAAAGTCTGATTGTAGACTCTGAGGCTAGGGGGCTGAGGCTGGGGTTGGAATGGTTGCGTAATCGCAGGAAGTGGGTGTGAATGCAACTGCCGTGGTCGTGAAGTCATAAATAAATACAGTAACGGCATACCTGTAGCTTGAATCTATATTCACAAATAGAGATGAGCGGGTTCGGTTCCTCGGAATCCGAACCCGCCCGAACTTCAGTTTTTTTTACACGGGTCCGAGCGACTCGGATCTTCCCGCCTTGCTCGGTTAACCCGAGCGCGCCCGAACGTCATCATCACGCTGTCGGATTCTCGCGAGGCTCGGATTCTATCGCGAGACTCGGATTCTATATAAGGAGCCGTGCGTCGCCGCCATTTTCACACGTGCATTGAGATTCATAGGGAGAGGACGTGGCTGGCGTCCTCTCCGTTTATAGAGATTCGAGAAGAGAGGGAGACAGAGAGAGACACAGTAGTAATTTTGGGGAGCATTAGGAGGAGTACTACTACTACTAGTACTTGCTGAAGTGATAGAGATAGTGTGACTGTATTATCTGACTTGTGGGGGAGACACTGACAGTGGGGAGCAGTTAGAGTCTGAGAGCAGGACTCAGGACTCAGGAGTACATATAACGTACAGTGCACACTTTTGCTGCCAGAGTGCCAGCCACACTGCCATTGTTTGTGACCACACTGACCACAAGTATAATATATATTGTGATTGTCTGCTTAGGACTCAGGAGTACTACTTGCAAGTTGCTGATAGTGTGACCAGTGACCTGACCACCAGTTTAATAATCACCACCAGTTTATGAGTTTAATATATATATATATATATATATATATATATATATATAAAATTGTATATAATATATATATAATATTGTATACCACCTAGCACCTACCCGTGTTTTTTTTTCTTTTTTCTTTCTTCTTTATACATACTACTATAGTAGCTTACTGTAGCAGTCTGCGGTGCTGCTGAGCTGACAGTGTCCAGCAGGTCCGTCATCAGTCATTACATAATAAATATATATACCTGTCCGGCTGCAGTACTAGTGATATTATATATACATATATATTGATTTCATCTCATTATCATCCAGTCTATATTATCAGCAGACACAGTACGTTAGTCCACGGCTGTAGCTACCTCTGTGTCGGCACTCGGCAGTCCATCCATAATTGTATACCACCTACCCGTGGTTGTTTTTTTTTTCTTTCTTCTTTATACATACTACTATAGTAGCTTACTGTAGCAGTCTGCAGTGCTGCTGAGCTGACAGTGTCCAGCAGGTCCGTCATCAGTCATTACATAATAAATATATAATATATACCTGTCCGGCTGCAGTACTAGTGATATTATATATACATATATATTGATTTCATCTCATTATCATCCAGTCTATATTATCAGCAGACACAGTACGGTAGTCCACGGCTGTAGCTACCTCTGTGTCGGCGCTCGGCAGTCCATCCATAATTGTATACCACCTACCCGTGTTTTTTTTTTTCTTTCTTCTTTATACATACTACTATAGTAGCTTACTGTAGCAGTCTGCGGTGCTGCTGAGCTGACAGTGTCCAGCAGGTCCGTCATCAGTCATTACATAATAAATATATAATATATACCTGTCCGGCTGCAGTACTAGTGATATTATATATACATATATATTGATTTCATCTCATTATCATCCAGTCTATATTATCAGCAGACACAGTACGGTAGTCCACGGCTGTAGCTACCTCTGTGTCGGCACTCGGCAGTCCATCCATAATTGTATACCACCTACCCGTGGTTTTTTTTTTCTTTCTTCTTTATACATACTACTATAGTAGCTTACTGTAGCAGTCTGCGGTGCTGCTGAGCTGACAGTGTCCAGCAGGTCCGTCATCAGTCATTACATAATAAATATATATACCTGTCCGGCTGCAGTACTAGTGATATTATATATACATATATATTGATTTCATCTCATTATCATCCAGTCTATATTATCAGCAGACACAGTACGGTAGTCCACGGCTGTAGCTACCTCTGTGTCGGCACTCGGCAGTCCATCCATAATTGTATACCACCTACCCGTTGTTTTTTTTTTTTCTTTCTTCTTTATACATACTACTATAGTAGCTTACTGTAGCAGTCTGCGGTGCTGCTGAGCTGACAGTGTCCAGCAGGTCCGTCATCAGTCATTACATAATAAATATATATACCTGTCCGGCTGCAGTACTAGTGATATTATATATACATATATATTGATTTCATCTCATTATCATCCAGTCTATATTATCAGCAGACACAGTACGTTAGTCCACGGCTGTAGCTACCTCTGTGTCAGCACTCGGCAGTCCATCCATAATTGTATACCACCTACCCGTGGTTGTTTTTTTTTTCTTTCTTCTTTATACATACTACTATAGTAGCTTACTGTAGCAGTCTGCGGTGCTGCTGAGCTGACAGTGTCCAGCAGGTCCGTCATCAGACATTACATAATAAATATATAATATATACCTGTCCGGCTGCAGTACTAGTGATATTATATATACATATATATTGATTTCATCTCATTATCATCCAGTCTATATTATCAGCAGACACAGTACGGTAGTCCACGGCTGTAGCTACCTCTGTGTCGGCACTCGGCAGTCCATCCATAATTGTATACCACCTACCCGTGGTTTTTTTTTTTCTTTCTTCTTTATACATACTACTATAGTAGCTTACTGTAGCAGTCTGCGGTGCTCCTGAGCTGACAGTGTCCAGCGGGTCCGTCATCAGTCATTACATAATAAATATATATACCTGTCCGGCTGCAGTACTAGTGATATTATATATACATATATATTGATTTCATCTCATTATCATCCAGTCTATATTATCAGCAGACACAGTACGTTAGTCCACGGCTGTAGCTACCTCTGTGTCAGCACTCGGCAGTCCATCCATAATTGTATACCACCTACCCGTGGTTGTTTTTTTTTTCTTTCTTCTTTATACATACTACTATAGTAGCTTACTGTAGCAGTCTGCGGTGCTGCTGAGCTGACAGTGTCCAGCAGGTCCGTCATCAGACATTACATAATAAATATATAATATATACCTGTCCGGCTGCAGTACTAGTGATATTATATATACATATATATTGATTTCATCTCATTATCATCCAGTCTATATTATCAGCAGACACAGTACGGTAGTCCACGGCTGTAGCTACCTCTGTGTCGGCACTCGGCAGTCCATCCATAATTGTATACCACCTACCCGTGGTTTTTTTTTTTCTTTCTTCTTTATACATACTACTATAGTAGCTTACTGTAGCAGTCTGCGGTGCTCCTGAGCTGACAGTGTCCAGCGGGTCCGTCATCAGTCATTACATAATAAATATATATACCTGTCCGGCTGCAGTACTAGTGATATTATATATACATATATATTTATTTAATCTCATTATCATCCAGTCTATATTATCAGCAGACACAGTACGGTAGTCCACGGCTGTAGCTACCTCTGTGTCGGCACTCGGCAGTCCATCCATAAGTATACTAGTATCCATCCATCTCCATTGTTTACCTGAGGTGCCTTTTAGTTGTGCCTATTAAAATATGGAGAACAAAAATGTTGAGGTTCCAAAATTAGGGAAAGATCAAGATCCACTTCCACCTCGTGCTGAAGCTGCTGCCACTAGTCATGGCCGAGACGATGAAATGCCAGCAACGTCGTCTGCCAAAGCCGATGCCCAATGTCATAGTACAGAGCATGTAAAATCCAAAACACCAAATATCAGTAAAAAAAGGACTCCAAAACCTAAAATAAAATTGTCGGAGGAGAAGCGTAAACTTGCCAATATGCCATTTACCACACGGAGTGGCAAGGAACGGCTGAGGCCCTGGCCTATGTTCATGGCTAGTGGTTCAGCTTCACATGAGGATGGAAGCACTCAGCCTCTCGCTAGAAAAATGAAAAGACTCAAGCTGGCAAAAGCACCGCAAAGAACTGTGCGTTCTTCGAAATCCCAAATCCACAAGGAGAGTCCAATTGTGTCGGTTGCGATGCCTGACCTTCCCAACACTGGACGTGAAGAGCATGCGCCTTCCACCATTTGCACGCCCCCTGCAAGTGCTGGAAGGAGCACCCGCAGTCCAGTTCCTGATAGTCAGATTGAAGATGTCAGTGTTGAAGTACACCAGGAAGAGGAGGATATGGGTGCTGCTGGCGCTGGGGAGGAAATTGACCAGGAGGATTCTGATGGTGAGGTGGTTTGTTTAAGTCAGGCACCCGGGGAGACACCTGTTGTCCGTGGGAGGAATATGGCTATTGACATGCCTGGTTAAAATACCAAAAAAATCAGCTCTTCGGTGTGGAAGTATTTCAACAGAAATGCGGACAACAGGTGTCAAGCCGTGTGTTGCCTTTGTCAAGCTGTAATAAGTAGGGGTAAGGACGTTAACCACCTCGGAACATCCTCCCTTATACGTCACCTGCAGCGCATTCATAATAAGTCAGTGACAAGTTCAAAAACTTTGGGTGACAGCGGAAGCAGTCCACTGACCAGTAAATCCCTTCCTCTTGTAACCAAGCTCACGCAAACCACCAGACCAACTCCCTCAGTGTCAATTTCCTCCTTACCCAGGAATGCCAATAGTCCTGCAGGCCATGTCACTGGCAATTCTGACGAGTCCTCTCCTGCCTGGGATTCCTCCGATGCATCCTTGAGTGTAATGCCTACTGCTGCTGGCGCTGCTGTTGTTGCTGCTAGGAGTCGATCGTCATCCCAGAGGGGAAGTCGTAAGCCCACTTGTACTACTTCCAGTAAGCAATTGACTGTCCAACAGTCCTTTGCGAGGAAGATGAAATATCACAGCAGTCATCCTGCTGCAAAGCGGATAACTGAGGCCTTGACAACTATGTTGGTGTTAGACGTGCGTCCGGTATCCGCCGTTAGTTCACAGGGAACTAGACAATTTCTTGAGGTAGTGTGCCCCCGTTACCAAATACCATCTAGGTTCCACTTCTCTAGGCAGGCGATACCGAGAATGTACACGGACGTCAGAAAAAGACTCACCAGTGTCCTAAAAAATGCAGTTGTACCCAATGTCCACTTAACCACGGACATGTGGACAAGTGGAGCAGGGCAGGGTCAGGACTATATGACTGTGACAGCCCACTGGGTAGATGTATGGACTCCCGCCGCAAGAACAGCAGCGGCGGCACCAGTAGCAGCATCTCGCAAACGCCAACTCTTTCCTAGTAGAGATGAGCGGGTTCGGTTTCTCTGAATCCGAACCCGCACGAACTTCATGTTTTTTTCACGGGTCCGAGCAGACTCGGATCCTCCCGCCTTGCTCGGTTAACCCGAGCGCTCCCGAACGTCATCATGACGCTGTCGGATTCTCGCGAGACTCGGATTCTATATAAGGAGCCGCGCGTCGCCGCCATTTTCACACGTGCATTGAGATTGATAGGGAGAGGACGTGGCTGGCGTCCTCTCCATTTAGATTAGGGTTGAGAGAGAGAGAGAGAGATTGACCTGAGGCTGTGATACTGTAGAAGAGAGTGCAGAGTTTAGTGACTGACGACCACAGTGACCACCAGACAGTGCAGTTGTTTGTTTTATTTAATATATCCGTTCTCTGCCTGAAAAAAACGATACACACAGTGACTCAGTCACATACCATATCTGTGTGCACTGCTCAGCCCAGTGTGCTGCATCAATGTATATATATATCTGACTGTGCTCAGCTCACACAGCTTATAATTGTGGGGGAGACTGGGGAGCACTGCAGTGCCAGTTATAGGTTATAGCAGGAGCCAGGAGTACATAATATTATATTAAAATTAAACAGTGCACACTTTTGCTGCAGGAGTGCCACTGCCAGTGTGACTAGTGACCAGTGACCTGACCACCAGTATATATAATATTAGTAGTATACTATCTCTTTATCAACCAGTCTATATTAGCAGCAGACACAGTACAGTGCGGTAGTTCACGGCTGTGGCTACCTCTGTGTCGGCACTCGGCAGCCCGTCCATAATTGTATATACCACCTAACCGTGGTTTTTTTTTCTTTCTTTATAGTCATACTAGTTACGAGTATACTATCTCTTTATCAACCAGTCTATATTAGCAGCAGACACAGTACAGTGCGGTAGTTCACGGCTGTGGCTACCTCTGTGTCGGCACTCGGCAGCCCGTCCATAATTGTATATACCACCTAACCGTGGTTTTTTTTTCTTTCTTTATACATACATACTAGTTACGAGTATACTATCTCTTTATCAACCAGTCTATATTAGCAGCAGACACAGTACAGTGCGGTAGTTCACGGCTGTGGCTACCTCTGTGTCGGCACTCGGCAGCCCGTCCATAATTGTATATACCACCTAACCGTGGTTTTTTTTTCTTTCTTTATACATACATACTAGTTACGAGTATACTATCTCTTTATCAACCAGTCTATATATTAGCAGCAGACACAGTACAGTGCGGTAGTTCACGGCTGTGGCTACCTCTGTGTCGGCACTCGGCAGCCCGTCCATAATTGTATATACCACCTAACCGTGTTTTTTTTTTCTTTCTTTATAGTCATACTAGTTACGAGTATACTATCTCTTTATCAACCAGTCTATATTAGCAGCAGACACAGTACAGTGCGGTAGTTCACGGCTGTGGCTACCTCTGTGTCGGCACTCGGCAGCCCGTCCATAATTGTATATACCACCTAACCGTGGTTTTTTTTTCTTTCTTTATACATACATACTAGTTACGAGTATACTATCTCTTTATCAACCAGTCTATATATTAGCAGCAGACACAGTACAGTGCGGTAGTTCACGGCTGTGGCTACCTCTGTGTCGGCACTCGGCAGCCCGTCCATAATTGTATATACCACCTAACCGTGGTTTTTTTTTCTTTCTTTATACATACATACTAGTTACGAGTATACTATCTCTTTATCAACCAGTCTATATATTAGCAGCAGACACAGTACAGTGCGGTAGTTCACGGCTGTGGCTACCTCTGTGTCGGCACTCGGCAGCCCGTCCATAATTGTATATACCACCTAACCGTGGTTTTTTTTTCTTCTTTATACATACATACTACTACGACATCTCTTTATCAACCAGTCTATATTAGCAGCAGACACAGTACAGTACGGTAGTTCACGGCTGTGGCTACCTCTGTGTCTGCACTCGGCAGGCAGTCCGTCCATAATTGTATACCACCTAACCGTGGTTTTTTTTTCTTTCTTCTTTATACATACATAGTTACATAGACATCTCTTTATCAACCAGTCTATATTAGCAGCAGACACAGTACAGTACGGTAGTTCACGGCTGTGGCTACCTCTGTGTCTGCACTCGGCAGGCAGTCCGTCCATAATTGTATACCACCTAACCGTGGTTTTTTTTTCTTTCTTCTTTATACATACATAGTTACATAGACATCTCTTTATCAACCAGTCTATATTAGCAGCAGACACAGTACAGTACGGTAGTTCACGGCTGTGGCTACCTCTGTGTCTGCACTCGGCAGGCAGTCCATAATTGTATACTAGTATCCATCTCCATTGTTTACCTGAGGTGCCTTTTAGTTGTGCCTATTAAAATATGGAGAACAAAAATGTTGAGGTTCCAAAATTAGGGAAAGATCAAGATCCACTTCCACCTCGTGCTGAAGCTGCTGCCACTAGTCATGGCCGAGACGATGAAATGCCAGCAACGTCGTCTGCCAAGGCCGATGCCCAATGTCATAGTACAGAGCATGTCAAATCCAAAACACCAAATATCAGAAAAAAAAGGACTCCAAAACCTAAAATAAAATTGTCGGAGGAGAAGCGTAAACTTGCCAATATGCCATTTACGACACGGAGTGGCAAGGAACGGCTGAGGCCCTGGCCTATGTTCATGGCTAGTGGTTCAGCTTCACATGAGGATGGAAGCACTCAGCCTCTCGCTAGAAAAATGAAAAGACTCAAGCTGGCAAAAGCAGCACAGCAAAGAACTGTGCATTCTTCGAAATCCCAAATCCACAAGGAGAGTCCAATTGTGTCAGTTGCGATGCCTGACCTTCCCAACACTTGACGTGAAGAGCATGCGCCTTCCACCATTTGCACGCCCCCTGCAAGTGCTGGAAGGAGCACCCGCAGTCCAGTTCCTGATAGTCAGATTGAAGATGTCAGTGTTGAAGTACACCAGGATGAGGAGGATATGGGTGTTGCTGGCGCTGGGGAGGAAATTGACCAGGAGGATTCTGATGGTGAGGTGGTTTGTTTAAGTCAGGCACCCGGGGAGACACCTGTTGTCCGTGGGAGGAATATGGCCGTTGACATGCCAGGTGAAAATACCAAAAAAATCAGCTCTTCGGTGTGGAGGTATTTCACCAGAAATGCGGACAACAGGTGTCAAGCCGTGTGTTCCCTTTGTCAAGCTGTAATAAGTAGGGGTAAGGACGTTAACCACCTCGGAACATACTCCCTTATACGTCACCTGCAGCGCATTCATAATAAGTCAGTGACAAGTTCAAAAACTTTGGGTGACAGCGGAAGCAGTCCACTGACCAGTAAATCCCTTCCTCTTGTAACCAAGCTCACGCAAACCACCCCACCAACTCCCTCAGTGTCAATTTCCTCCTTCCCCAGGAATGCCAATAGTCCTGCAGGCCATGTCACTGGCAATTCTGACGAGTCCTCTCCTGCCTGGGATTCCTCCGATGCATCCTTGCGTGTAACGCCTACTGCTGCTGGCGCTGCTGTTGTTGCTGCTGGGAGTCGATGGTCATCCCAGAGGGGAAGTCGTAAGCCCACTTGTACTACTTCCAGTAAGCAATTGACTGTTCAACAGTCCTTTGCGAGGAAGATGAAATATCACAGCAGTCATCCTGCTGCAAAGCGGATAACTGAGGCCTTGACAACTATGTTGGTGTTAGACGTGCGTCCGGTATCCGCCGTTAGTTCACAGGGAACTAGACAATTTATTGAGGCAGTGTGCCCCCGTTACCAAATACCATCTAGGTTCCACTTCTCTAGGCAGGCGATACCGAGAATGTACACGGACGTCAGAAAAAGACTCACCAGTGTCCTAAAAAATGCATTTGTACCCAATGTCCACTTAACCACGGACATGTGGACAAGTGGAGCAGGGCAGGGTCAGGACTATATGACAGTGACAGCCCACTGGGTAGATGTATGGACTCCCGCCGCAAGAACAGCAGCGGCGGCACCAGTAGCAGCATCTCGCAAACGCCAACTCTTTCCTAGGCAGGCTACGCTTTGTATCACCGCTTTCCAGAATACGCACACAGCTGAAAACCTCTTACGGCAACTGAGGAAGATCATCGCGGAATGGCTTACCCCAATTGGACTCTCCTGTGGATTTGTGGCATCGGACAACGCCAGCAATATTGTGTGTGCATTAAATATGGGCAAATTCCAGCACGTCCCATGTTTTGCACATACCTTGAATTTGGTGGTGCAGAATTTTTTAAAAAACGACAGGGGCGTGCAAGAGATGCTGTCGGTGGCCAGAAGAATTGCGGGACACTTTCGGCGTACAGGCACCACGTACAAAAGACTGGAGCACCACCAAAAACTACTGAACCTGCCCTGCCATCATCTGAAGCAAGAAGTGGTAACGAGGTGGAATTCAACCCTCTATATGCTTCAGAGGTTGGAGGAGCAGCAAAAGGCCATTCAAGCCTATACAATTGAGCACGATATAGTAGGTGGAATGCACCTGTCTCAGGCGCAGTGGAGAATGATTTCAACGTTGTGCAAGGTTCTGATGCCCTTTGAACTTGCCACACGTGAAGTCAGTTCAGACACTGCCAGCCTGAGTCAGGTCATTCCCCTCATCAGGCTTTTGCAGAAGAAGCTGGAGACATTGAAGGAGGAGCTAACACGGAGCGATTCCGCTAGGCATGTGGGACTTGTGGATGGAGCCCTTAATTCGCTTAACAAGGATTCACGGGTGGTCAATCTGTTGAAATCACAGCACTACATTTTGGCCACCGTGCTCGATCCTAGATTTAAAGCCTACCTTGGATCTCTCTTTCCGGCAGACGCAAGTCTGCTGGGGTTGAAAGACCTGCTGGTGACAAAATTGTCAAGTCAAGCGGAACGCGACCTGTCAACATCTCCTCCTTCACATTCTCCCGCAACTGGGGGTGCGAGGAAAAGGCTCAGAATTCCGAGCCCACCCGCTGGCGGTGATGCAGGGCAGTCTGGAGCGACTGCTGATGCTGACATCTGGTCCGGACTGAAGGACCTGACAACGATTACGGACATGTCGTCTACTGTCACTGCATATGATTCTCTCAACATTGATAGAATGGTGGAGGATTATATGAGTGACCGCATCCAAGTAGGCACGTCACACAGTCCGTACTTATACTGGCAGGAAAAAGAGGCAATTTGGAGGCCCTTGCACAAACTGGCTTTATTCTACCTAAGTTGCCCTCCCACAAGTGTGTACTCCGAAAGAGTGTTTAGTGCCGCCGCTCACCTTGTCAGCTATCGGCGTACGAGGTTACATCCAGAAAATGTGGAGAAGATGATGTTCATTAAAATGAATTATAATCAATTCCTCCGCGGAGACATTGACCAGCAGCAATTGCCTCCACAAAGTACACAGGGAGCTGAGATGGTGGATTCCAGTGGGGACGAATTGATAATCTGTGAGGAGGGGGATGTACACGGTGATATATCGGAGGGTGATGATGAGGTGGACATCTTGCCTCTGTAGAGCCAGTTTGTGCAAGGAGAGATTAATTGCTTCTTTTTTGGGGGGGGTCCAAACCAACCCGTCATATCAGTCACAGTCGTGTGGCAGACCCTGTCACTGAAATGATGGGTTGGTTAAAGTGTGCATGTCCTGTTTTGTTTATACAACATAAGGGTGGGTGGGAGGGCCCAAGGACAATTCCATCTTGCACCTCTTTTTTCTTTTCTTTTTCTTTGCATCATGTGCTGATTGGGGAGGGTTTTTTGGAAGGGACATCCTGCGTGACACTGCAGTGCCACTCCTAAATGGGCCCGGTGTTTGTGTCGGCCACTAGGGTCGCTAATCTTACTTACACAGTCAGCTACCTCATTGCGCCTCTTTTTTTCTTTGCGTCATGTGCTGTTTGGGGAGGGTTTTTTGGAAGGGACATCCTGCGTGACACTGCAGTGCCACTCCTAGATGGGCCCGGTGTTTGTGTCGGCCACTAGGGTCGCTAATCTTACTCACACAGCTACCTCATTGCGCCTCTTTTTTTCTTTGCGTCATGTGCTGTTTGGGGAGGGTTTATTGGAAGGGACATCCTGCGTGACACTGCAGTGCCACTCCTAGATGGGCCCGGTGTTTGTGTCGGCCACTAGGGTCGCTAATCTTACTCACACAGCTACCTCATTGCGCCTCTTTTTTTCTTTGCGTCATGTGCTGTTTGGGGAGGGTTTTTTGGAAGGGCCATCCTGCGTGACACTGCAGTGCCACTCCTAGATGGGCCCGGTGTTTGTGTCGGCCACTAGGGTCGCTAATCTTACTCACACAGCTACCTCATTGCGCCTCTTTTTTTCTTTGCGTCATGTGCTGTTTGGGGAGGGTTTTTTGGAAGGGACATCCTGCGTGACACTGCAGTGCCACTCCTAGATGGGCCCGGTGTTTGTGTCGGCCACTAGGGTCGCTTATCTTACTCACACAGCGACCTCGGTGCAAATTTTAGGACTAAAAATAATATTGTGAGGTGTGAGGTATTCAGAATAGACTGAAAATGAGTGTAAATTATGGTTTTTGAGGTTAATAATACTTTGGGATCAAAATGACCCCCAAATTCTATGATTTAAGCTGTTTTTTAGTGTTTTTTGAAAAAAACACCCGAATCCAAAACACACCCGAATCCGACAAAAAAAATTCGGTGAGGTTTTGCCAAAACGCGTTCGAACCCAAAACACGGCCGCGGAACCGAACCCAAAACCAAAACACAAAACCCGAAAAATTTCAGGCGCTCATCTCTAGGAAGGCAGGCTACGCTTTGTATCACCGCTTTCCAGAATACGCACACAGCTGAAAACCTCTTACGGCAACTGAGGAAGATCATCGCGGAATGGCTTACCCCAATTGGACTCTCCTGTGGATTTGTGGCATCGGACAACGCCAGCAATATTGTGTGTGCATTAAATATGGGCAAATTCCAGCACGTCCCATGTTTTGCACATACCTTGAATTTGGTGGTGCAGAATTTTTTAAAAAACGACAGGGGTGTGCAAGAGATGCTGTCGGTGGCCAGAAGAATTGCGGGACACTTTCGGCGTACAGGCACCACGTACAGAAGACTGGAGCACCACCAAAAACAACTGAACCTGCCCTGCCATCATCTGAAGCAAGAAGTGGTAACGAGGTGGAATTCAACCCTCTATATGCTTCAGAGGTTGGAGGAGCAGCAAAAGGCCATTCAAGCCTATACAATTCAGCACGATATAGGAGGTGGAATGCACCTGTCTCAAGCGCAGTGGAGAATGATTTCAACATTGTGCAAGGCTCTGATGCCCTTTGAACTTGCCACACGTGAAGTCAGTTCAGACACTGCCAGCCTGAGTCAGGTCATTCCCCTCATCAGGCTTTTGCAGAAGAAGCTGGAGACATTGAAGGAGGAACTAACACAGAGCGATTCCGCTAGGCATGTGGGACTTGTGGATGGAGCCCTTAATTCGCTTAACAAGGATTCACGGGTGGTCAATCTGTTGAAATCAGAGCACTACATTTTGGCCACCATGCTCGATCCTAGATTTAAAGCCTACCTTGGATCTCTCTTTCCGGCAGACACAAGTCTGCTGGGGTTCAAAGACCTGCTGGTGACAAAATTGTCAAGTCAAGCGGAACGCGACCTGTCAACATCTCCTCCTTCACATTCTCCCGCAACTGGGGGTGCGAGGAAAAGGCTCAGAATTCCGAGCCCACCCGCTGGCGGTGATGCAGGGCAGTCTGGAGCGACTGCTGATGCTGACATCTGGTCCGGACTGAAGGACCTGACAACGATTACGGACATGTCGTCTACTGTCACTGCATATGATTCTCTCACCATTGAAAGAATGGTGGAGGATTATATGAGTGACCGCATCCAAGTAGGCACGTCACACAGTCCGTACTTATACTGGCAGGAAAAAGAGGCAATTTGGAGGTCCTTGCACAAACTGGCTTTATTCTACCTAAGTTGCCCTCCCACAAGTGTGTACTCCGAAAGAGTGTTTAGTGCCGCCGCTCACCTTGTCAGCAATCGGCGTACGAGGTTACATCCAGAAAATGTGGAGAAGATGATGTTCATTAAAATGAATTATAATCAATTCCTCCGTGGAGACATTGACCAGCAGCAATTGCCTCCACAAAGTACACAGGGAGCTGAGATGGTGGATTCCAGTGGGGACGAATTGATAATCTGTGAGGAGGGGGATGTACACGGTGATATATCGGAGGATGATGATGAGGTGGACATCTTGCCTCTGTAGAGCCAGTTTGTGCAAGGAGAGATTAATTGCTTCTTTTTTGGTGGGGGTCCAAACCAACCCGTCATTTCAGTCACAGTCGTGTGGCAGACCCTGTCACTGAAATGATGGGTTGGTTAAAGTGTGCATGTCCTGTTTATACAACATAAGGGTGGGTGGGAGGGCCCAAGGACAATTCCATCTTGCACCTCTTTTTTCTTTCATTTTTCTTTGCGTCATGTGCTGATTGGGGAGGGTTTTTTGGAAGGGACATCCTGCGTGACACTGCAGTGCCACTCCTAGATGGGCCCGGTGTTTGTGTCGGCCACTAGGGTCGCTTATCTTACTCACACAGCTACCTCATTGCGCCTCTTTTTTTCTTTGCGTCATGTGCTGTTTGGGGAGGGTTTTTTGGAAGGGCCATCCTGCGTGACACTGCAGTGCCACTCCTAGATGGGCCAGGTGTTTGTGTCGGCCACTAGGGTCGCTTAGCTTAGTCATCCAGCGACCTCGGTGCAAATTTTAGGACTAAAAATAATATTGTGAGGTGTGAGGTATTCAGAATAGACTGAAAATGAGTGGAAATTATGGTTTTTGAGGTTAATAATACTTTGTGATCAAAATGACCCCCAAATTCTATGATTTAAGCTGTTTTTTAGTGTTTTTTGAAAAAAACACCCGAATCCGACAAAAAAAATTCGGTGAGGTTTTGCCAAAACGCGTTCGAACCCAAAACACGGCCGCGGAACCGAACCCAAAACCAAAACACAAAACCCGAAAAATTTCAAGTGCACATCTCTATTCACAAACTGAGACTGATATGAATGCTTAAAAGCAGGGCCAGATTAAGGGTCACATGGGCCTGGAGCTGAAAATATTCAAGGGTCTATTGAAAGAAATTGTGAGGTCTGATCAGTGCTGTTTGGGTGTGGGGAGAGTCATGTGGGCATGTACACCCCTACATTATCAGCTCTAATGTCTCCCTAAATATGTAAAAATATAAAAAAAATGAATAATTTTGTGAGAAAAATAGGATTTTAATACCTACCGGTAAATCCTTTTCTTCTAGTCCATAGAGGATGCTGGGGTCCACTTCAGTACCATGGGGTATAGATAGTTCTGCAGGAGCCACGGGCACTTTAAGACTTTTCAAGGGTGTGAACTGGCTTCTCCCTCTATGCCCCTCCTCCAGACCTCAGTTATAGGAACTGTGCCCAGGGAGACGGACATTTCGGGTAGTGCCATCTGTTGCGGCGGGCGAGCCGTGCAACCGCATGGGGCGCCCGCCGCGGCACTTTGTGTGTCCTTGTCTGCTCCTCCTCCCTCTCCCCGAGCACTCCTGCTCGGGGGGCGGAGTTTTGCGGAATGACCCGATTGCGTTGTGATGTCACAACGCAATCGCGTCATTCTGCGAAACCACGCCCCCTGAGCAGAGGTACTCGGGATGATGGAGGAGGAGCAGACAAGCTGGGAGGAGGAAGCGGCCGGCGCGAGGGAGGTGAGGCGGCACGACCCGAAGAGCGGGAAGGTTCTCTATATGTAAGTAGTCTCTCTCTCTCTCTTCCCCCCCCCCTCTCCCTTCCTTCCCCCCACTTGACACTTGCTTGCCATACTGTGTAAAATGGGGACACCTGCCTGTGTACTGTGTAAAATGAGGACACCTGCCTGCGTACTGTGTAAAATGGGGACACCTGCCTGCCGTAATGAGTAAAATGGGGACACCTGCCTGCCGCACTGTATAAAATGGGGACACCTGTCTGTGTACTGTATAAAATGGGGACACCTGCCTGCGTACTGTGTAAAATGGGGACACCTGCCTGCGTACTGTGTACAGAGCTGGCCCTAACCAATATGATGCCCTAGGCAAGGTTTTGGCTGGTGCCCCCTAGCACCACCGCTGGTTCCGCCTCTGACCTTGCACCTCTTTCCCAGCACCATCACCCCTCACCCATAGTAGTCCTCATTTTGGTGTTTGTACCCCCTATATTTTAAATAGGAACAGTTCGCTCATTTGGCGCACAGCCCAAAAAGGGGTGTGTTTTTGCTGGCAAGGGGCATGGCCACACAATAGTAACCCCAATTCCAATTACGCCACACAGTACTGCAACTTTATTCACATTTGATCATGCGATAGTGTCCATAATTCATATTACATCCCACAGTAGTATTACTTTACCTTATAAACATTACTCCTCACAGTAGAGCCCCTTATTCACCTTACATCACACTGAATTGTTCCTTATTCACATTACACCACACCCTATTGCTCTTTATTCATATTAGACGACACAGTAGTGCCCTTTCTATACGCAACGCCACATAGTAGAGCACCTTATACACATAATACCACACATTAGTTATGCATTTATACACATAATTCCACACAGTAATGCCCCTTACACATTATTAATGTCCTTATAAACATAATGCGCCTTACACATTATGACAACCTTTAGTAATGCCCTTTTATACATAATGTCCATTGCATATATGCTGCACATTATTAATGCTCTTATACACATAATGACACACATAGTGCCCCCTACACATTTGCTGCACATTATTAGTGCCCCTATACACATAATGACACACATACAGTAGTACCCTGTTACACATATGCCGCACATTATTAATGCCCTTATACACATAATGACACACATAGTGGCCCTTTACACATACTGTATGTTGCACATTATTAATGCATTTTTACATGACACACATAAGGCTCCTTACACATATTCCGATCACTACTGCACAACCAACCCACTCACATGCACACAGCACTCACACTGCCACTAACACTGTGACCTCTGCTTGGATACAGATGTGTCCTCATAAATCTTGCCTCAATGCTAACGTCGGGCACCTTTTTTTTATGAAAATGCATCTTATTTGCATTGCTATGTGACTAGGATGCACAAGCAGTTTCTGCTGATTAAAATGATATGCAGCATGCCTTTATATTGTGTGAGACTGTGGCTGTATCTGCATAAGAAATGCCTCACACAGAATATAGGCATGCTGCATATCATTTTAATCAGCAGAAGCTGCTGATGCCCCTAGGCATATCAAATGCCCTAGAAAATTGCCTAGTTTGCCTATGCCTATGGCCGGCTCTGACTGTGTAAAATGGGGACACCTGCCTGCATACTGTGTAAAATGGGAACACCTGTCTGCCGTACTGTGTAAAATGGGGACACTTGCCTGCCGTGGTGTGTAAAATGGGGAGTCTTGCCTGCCGTAATGTGTAAAATGGGGACACCTGCCTGCCGTACTGTGTAAAATGGGGACTCTTGCCTGCTGTTATGTGTAAAATGGGGACACCTGCCTGCCGTAATGTGTAAAATGGGGACACCTGCCTGCCGTAATGTGTATAATGGGGACACCTGCCTGCCGTAATGTGTAAAATGGGGACTTTTTATTTTTTTTATTTTTCCCTGTGGTGGCCGTGATGATATCAGATGAGGACACGCCCACTTTAATGAGACCACACCCATTTTGATGAGGCCACACCCCCTGCTGGGAATGCGCGCCTTAGGCGCGCGCATGCTTTTTGTTTTTTTATAGCTATGGGGGGGCGCATTTTTTTTAATGACAATGGGGGGGTCGCATTTTGAAATCTCGCACTGGGAACCAAATTGGCTAGAAACAGCCCTGATTTCGAGGAAAGGATTTACTTTTATACTAATGGTGAGATTCATACCAGCTCACACCTCAACCATGCCGCACAACATGGCATTCAACATGACACATGCCAACAGGCATGAACCATTTACAGCAACATGCTGAAAACAAATGAAACACAACTTGTGTAACTATAAAGAACAAACTGCAGGTAAAGTACGCACTGGGTCGGGTGCCCAGCATCCTCTACGGACTAGGAGAAAAGGATTTACCGGTAGGTATTAAAATCCTATTTTCTCATATGTCCTAGAGGATGCTGGGGTCCACTTCAGTACCATGGGGTTATACCAAAGCTCCAGTATGGGCGGGAGATTGCGGATGGCCCTGCAGTACCGATTGACCGAACTTGAGGTCCTCATCGGCCAAGGTGTCAAACTTATAGAATTTAGCAAATGTGTTTGACCCTGACCAAGTAGCTGCTCGGCAAAGTTGTAAAGCCGAGACGCCCCGGGCAGCCACCCAGGATGAGCCCACTTTCCTAGTAGAATGGGCCTTCACCGACTTCGGTCCCGGCAAGCCTGCCGTAGAATGAGCATGCTGAATTGTCCCTCTGATCCAGCGCGCAATACTCTGCTTAGAAGCAGAACACCCAATCTTGTTGGGAGCATACAGGACAAACAGAGCCTCTGTTTTCCATAATCGAGCTGTTCTTGCAAAATAAATCTTCAAAGCTCTAACCACATCTAGAGACTGTAACTCAGTAAAAGTGTCAGTAGCTACTGGCACCACAATAGGTTGGTTTATGTGGAAGGTGGAAACCACCTTTGGAAGAAATTGTTGAAGAATTCTTAACTCTGCCCTATCTTCATGGAAGATCAGGTAGGGGCTCTTGTGAGACAAGGCCCCCAACTCAGACACCCGCCTTGTGGATGCCAAGGCCAAAAGCATCACCACTTTCCAAGTGAGAAACTTCAATTCTATCTCCTGCAGAGGTTCAAACCAATCTGATTGAAGGAACTGCAACACCACATTAAAGTCCCATGGTGCCACTGGAGGCACAAATGGAGGCTGGATGTGCAGAACCTCTTTCACGAACGTCTGAACTTCTGGAAAGGAGGCCAATTGTTTTTGAAAGAAAACTGATAAGGCCGAAATCTGGACATTGATTGACCCCAATCTAAGGCCTGCATCCACACCAGCCTGCAAAAAATGGAGAAAACGTCCCAACTGAAACTCTTCCGTAGGAGCCTTCTTGGATTCACACCAAGACACATATATAGGATCCAATGCTCAACAGCCATGCCGTCAAACGTAGCCGCAGTAAGTCTTGGTACACACACGGCCCATGCTGTAGTAGGTCTTCTCGAGGAGATAGAGACCGAGGATCTTCTATGAGCAACTCCTGAAGATCTGGATACCAAGCCCTCCTTGGCCAGTCTGGGGCAATGAAGATTGCTCAAACTCTTGTTCTTCTTATTATTTTGAGAACTTTTGGAATCAGTGGAAGTGGAGGGAAAACATATACCGACCGAAACACCCACTGGGTCACCAGTGCACCCACTGCTATTGCTTGAGGGTCTCTCGACCTGGAACAATATCTCTGAAGCTTCTTGTTTAGACGAGATGCCATCATGTCTACTTGAGGAACTCCCCAAAGACTTGTCTCCTCTGCGAAGACTTCTTGGTGGAGGACCCACTCTCCTGGATGGAGATCGTGTCTGCTGAGGAAGTCTGCTTCCCAGTTGTCCACTCCCGGAATGAAAATTGCTGACAGAGCTCTAACATGTCTTTTCGCTCAGAGGAGAATCCTTGTCACCTCTGCCATTGCCGCTCTGCTTTTCGTTCTGCCTTGCCTGTTTATGTACACAACTGCTGTTACATTGTCCGACTGGATCTGCACGGGATGATCTTGAAGAAGATGTACCGCTTGTAGAAGGCCGTTGTAAATGGCTCTCAATTCCAGAATGTTTATGTGAAGGCAGGCTTCCTGACTTGACCATTTTCCTTGGAAGCTTTCCCCTTGTGTGACAGCTCCCCAGCCTCGGAGACTTGCATCCGTGGTTATTAGGACCCAGTCGTGAATCCCAAGCCTGCGTCCCTCTAGTAGGTGAGAACTGTGTAGCCACCACAGGAGCAAAATCCTGGCTTTGGGGGATAGGATTATTTTCCGGTGCATGTGAAGGTGGGATCCGGACCACTTGTCCAACAGGTCCCACTGGAATACTCTGGCATGAAATCGGCCAAACTGTATGGCCTCGTAGGCCGCTACCATTTTCCCCAACAACCGAATGCATTGATGGATCGACACGCTTGTTGGTTTCTGGATTTCCAGAGCCTTTTCCACTGGAAGAAATACTCTCCGTACTTCTGTGTTCAGAATCATCCCTAAAAAGGACAATCCCTTCATCGGTTCCAACTGCGACTGGAAAATTCATGATCCAACCGTGTTGTTGGAGTATTGACAGGGAGAGTGCGATGTTCTGCTCTAACTGTTCCCTGGATCTCGCTTTTATCAGGAGATCGTCCAGATAAGGAATTATATTGACTCCTTTTTAACAAAGGAGGTCCATCATCTCCGCCATCACCTTGGTGAATACCCTCGGTGCCGTGGAGAGTCCGAACGGCAACGTGTGAAACTGGTAATGGCAATCCTGTACTGCAAATCTCAGATAAGCTTGGTGAGGAGGATAAATGGGAACATGCAAGTAAGCATCTTTTATGTATACTGAAAACATGAAGTCCCCCTCTTCCAGACTGGAAATCACTACCCTCAGGGATTCCATCTTGAACTTGAACTTTTTCAGGTAGAGATTCAGATTTTTCAGGTTTAAAATCGGTCTGACCGAGCGGTCCGGCTTCGGAACTACGAAGAGGCTTGAATAAAAAACATTCTCCTTACTGTGCCAAGGGTACCAGGACAATGACCTGATCCTGACATAATTTTTGAATTGCCGTTGTTACTGCCTCTCTTCCCGGAAGAGAAGCTGGCAAGGTCGATTTGAAAAATCGGCATGGGGGACGTCTTGAAACTCTAGTTTGTACCCATGGGACACTATTTGTAAGACCCATTGGTCCAGGCCAGATTGAATCCAGATTTGGCAGAAAAGTTTCAGACGTGCTCCCACCCGAGCAGACTCCCGCAAGGGAGCCCCAGCGTTATGCTGCAGATTTGGCAGAAGCAGTGGTGGTCTTCTGCTCCTGCGATCCGGGAGATGATGCGGATTTCTTTCCTTTTCCCCTTCCCCTACCTGCAAAAAGGGGGAACCTTTGGCCTTTTTGTATTTGTTGGGCCAAAAGGACTGTATGTGATAGTGATGTGTCTTTTTCGCCGGTTTAGGAGCATAAGGCAAGAATGTCGACTTACCTTCGGTAGCCGCCGAGACTAACGCATCCAGCCCATCACCAAACAAGGCCTCACCTTTACACGGGAGAGCCTCCATATTTCTTTTGGAATCTGCATCAGCATTCCACTGGCGAATCAATAACGCCCTCCGAGCCGATACTGCCATGGTAGCGGTTCTTGATCCCAAGAAACCAATATATTTCATGGTTTCTAGTACGTACGCAGCAGCATCTTTGATATGACCTAACGTTAGGAGTATCTCGTCTCCATCTATTGTGTCAATGTCTAATGACAAGTTTTCTAACCACTTTTCAATAGCCCTACTCACCCACACACAGACAATGGTAGGCCTGAGTAGTGTCCCATTGGCCACATCAATAGATCACCTCACTCACTTGCGGTCTGTCGGCTCCTTAAGTGAAGCCATTCCAAGTGCAGGGAGAAACACCTTTTCTCTTTTATGACAGGGCCCTGTCTAAAATGCAACTCCCACCTTTTGGAAAAAGGTAAGCTGCCTGAATTCCTTTTGGGAATCTGAAATTTCTTTTCAGGTATAAATCCACTCCCTCCAAGAGACTGTTCAACTCCTGAGGTGGAGGGAAAATTATATTACTTCTTTACTAAAGTAAACCCTCTCCTTGTGGTAAAAGAGGGGGCTTCGTAACTTCTAACACCTCCTTTATAGCTGAAACATGTTTTGAATGCTTTTTGCTAACTTAGGACCTATTCCCCTGGAATCACTAGTGTCGACACAGGAATCAGAGTCCGTGTTGGTATCAGTTTGTACTACTTGTTTGTATGTGACCCAGGGGGGTCCCTGTGGATGAAAGGTAGAACTATTAATAATCACATCTTCAACAGATTATATTCAGTTTTCTGTATGAGATTAACTCCAATCTCTTACTGATATGATTCACACTATCATGTAACCTTTCACCCAGTCAGACTCTTGGTGTCATATTACACCAATGTGTCCCTAACATGTCTCCACAGAGTACCCTGTCACAGACATGTCACCACGTGCACAACCACACCACAGACACTCCAGGATTTATAGGGGACAGACCCACAGTAAAATCTGTCAGAGGGACACAGATAGGATTTGCCAGTTCACAACCCAGCGCCAGTAACACAATGTCTGTGAACACAAAATGCCCACTGACATGCAGCGCTTTTATAATGTGAATCACACAATTATTTAGCATCAAATTCACTGTGGCCCCCCCTGTTTTGCACCCTGATACTTGTTTAGTAGTGGAGGAGGACCAGCGTTGTCTCTGCAGCCTGAGGAGAGAGAGAAAATGGCGCTGAGCAGTGTGCTGGCTGACTGTGGAGGAAGCTCCACTCTTCAATGGTGTGTTTCTCCTCAGCTTTTATGAGGTAATTTTTTATACAGGCGGGGGTAGGACTGTGCCTCAGCAACTTATGCCCCTTATTTATGCCATTTTCCATAGGTTTCATGCTGCCCAGGGCGCCCCCCGCGCCCTGCACCCTGCAGTGCCTGTGTATGTGTGGGCAACATGGCGCTGCGCTCCCGCCAGCCACGCAGTACCTTTAGCCATCACTTTCTTGATTGAATATCTGTCTTCTAACACTCACCTGTCTTCTGACTACTGGCTCTGTGAGGGGGGGGGGGGGGGTGACGGCGTGCTGTGGGAGTGAGCATCTAGGCACGGCTAGCGTTCAGTTACCTTCAGGAGCTAATGGTGTCCTGTCAGCCAGAAGCAGAGCCATGAAACTCTTCAGGAAGTTGGTTCCTACTTCTGCCTCCTCAGTCCCATGAAGCAGGGAGACTGTTGCCAGCAGTTCTTCCTGAAAATAAAAAACCTGACATAAGTCTTTTCAGAGAAACTCAGTAGAGCTCGTCTGGAGTGCATCCAGTCTGCCTGGGCACATTTCTAAAACTGAGGTCTGGAGGAGGGGCATAGAAGGAAGAGCCAGTTCACACCCTTCAAAAGTCTTAAAGTGCCCATGGCTCCTGCGGAACCGTCTATACCCCATGGTACTGAAGTGGACCCCATCATCCTCTAGGACGTTTGAGAAATAGAAATGTAATCTCAATAGTTATGATTTCTGGCCGACCATGTTGCCAGCTGGTGGTTAGTGATCATCATGCTGCCATGATGATGGGCCTATTTATATGTGGAGGCCTCAAGCTGTAGCTTAATCCGCCCCATCGTTAATTTGGCCCTGCCTAAAAGTCTCAAACACAGCGAATTGTGGACCTCATTCAGCTTCAGTTGCAGTTCTGCTATTGTAGCAAAAGTGCAACTGCATAGAATAAGACAGCAAGAGCCGCCCAGCATGTTCAAAAAGCTGCCCAGCACACAACAAGCAGCCCACTGATGTGTTCGCAATTCTGCAAATGCAGCTGTAGAATGGCATATGCATTGCAAAAAAAGGAGTACCATTGACAGATTGACCCAGGGTTACTCAGTATAATGAGGATGCATTTGCACCAGGTGCCATGTTTTAAGTCACAGCAATCACAGCTGACGTCAGATGCATGCCCCGCAAATGGCCACGACACGCCTGCATTTTTCCGACCACTCCCAATAAACGCCATGTGCACGCCCATGAATGCACTACTGTCTTTGTAAAATTAGTTCCACTGATCAATAATAGACATCCATGCGAGCGAAGCTATGGGCACACTCTAGTTTAAAATAAAACAAGAATCTCCCTTATGCTCTCTTAATAAATGTGGTGAGATTGGCAATATAATGAAGCTTGTACCAGTCTAATTTTCTCATCACATACAGTATAAAACAACAACAGCAAAAATACTGTGTAAAGAAAATACCCCAGGGTCAATCTATTTGACTTATTGTGAGCATGATATGGTGAAATTAGCCATTTAATGAAAGTTACATAATTCGTATATATCACATACATTGCCAGTCTCATTACATTTATTAAATAATGGATCCCACCACCACCACCACCACTGCCAAAGCCACCACCACCACCTGTGGAATCTTTGATTTTTGTTTTGTGTGTACTGTTTCCATTATTGTCTGGTCACCATACAATAACTACTAAGGGGGCACATAGTTTGACAGAGGTACCCTCCCGTGTGTGCAGACCAGTGTGGGGGAGATAATTTTCCACAGGCTAGTCCCTGTAAACATTGAGACTGTTCAGATATATTTAGTAAGTCAAAAAATAATACTGAAATAAACTGTAGATTACTATATTAACTCTGTTTTGACAGTAGATTGTTCACTTACCTACTTTCTTTACATAAAAATAAGTGAAAGCAAAGTAACTCAGACCTTTTAACAACATCCTGACAAGTATTGTTGTATCTGATGTAGATCTGTGCACCGGACATTTTTCGGGTTTTGTGTTTTGGTTTTGGATTCGGTTCCGCGGCCGTGTTTTGGATTCGGACGCGTTTTGCCAACACCTCCCTGAAATTTTTTTGTCGGATTTGGGTGTGTTTTGGATTCAGGTGTTTTTTTTCAAAAACCGCTCAAAAACAGCTTAAATAATAGATTTTGGGGGTAATTTTGATCCCATAGTATTATTAACCTCAATAACCATAATTTCCACTCATTTCCAGTCTATTCTGAACACCTCACAATATTATTGTTAGTCCTAAAATTTGCACCGAGGTCGCTGGATGACTAAGCTGAGCGACCCAAGTGGCCGGCACAAACACCTGGCCCATCTAGGAGTGGCACTGCAGTGTTAGACAGGATGGCACTTAAAAAAATTGGCCCCAAACATCACATGATGCAGAGATAAATAAAAAATAAAAGAGGTGCAAGATGGAATTGTCCTTGGGCCCACCCACCCACCCTTATGTTGCATAAACAGGACATGCACACTTTAACAAACCCATCATTTCAGTGACAGGGTCTGCCACACGACTGTGGCTGAAATGACTGGTTGGTTTGGGCCCCCACCAAAAAAGAAGCAATCAATCTCTCCTTGCACAAACTGGCTCTACAGAGGCAAGATGTACACCTCCTCCTCATCATCCGATTCCTCACCCCTGTCACTGTGTACATCCCCCTCCTCACAGATTATTAATTAATTCGTCCCCACTGGAATCCACCATCTCAGGTCCCTGTGTACTTTCTGGAGGCAATTGCTGGTAAATGTCTCCACGGAGGAATTGATTATAATTAATTTTGATGAACATCATCTTCTCCACATTTTCTGGAAGTAACCTCGTACGCCGATTGCTGACAAGGTGACCAGCTGCACTAAACACTCTTTCGGAGTACACACTGGAGGGGGTAACTTAGGTAAAATAAAGCCAGTTTGTGCAAGGGCCTCCAATTGCTTCTTTTTCCTGCCAGTATACGTACGGACTGTCTGACGTGCCTACTTGGATGCGGTCACTTATATAATCCTTCACCATTCTTTCAATGGTGACAGAATCATAT